>NC_050507.2:850791-1106248 GCF_012460135.2 Molothrus ater | reverse complement strand
CCCCCTTTTTTCTCTCCCTTTTTCATCTTATTTCTCATTTTCCCCCCTTTTTCTCCCCATTTTTTCCCCTTTTTCCACTTCTTTCCCCCTTTTTTCCCCCCTTTCATTTCCCCCTTTTTTTTTCCCCCCGTTTTTTTCGGCGTCAGACCCGAAACTGTAGGAAATTTTCTAAGACCTCCAGGTGGCTTTACCCTGTAAATATCTATTTTTAAACCTGACAGATGAAGAACAAACGAGGATGTGCAATACCCCCGACCTCCCCCCAAATCCCGAGGAATTCACGGATTTGCTGTTGTATTTTTCATTTATTTGAATTTTTTTCCCCTTTTTTTGTGAGGTTTTTGGACCTTATTTTTGGTTTTTTGGGTTTTTTTGCCCCCCTTTTCCCGGGAGCTTTTGTACCTGTAAAATATTGTAATTAATGATTTGTTGTTAACGAGATCTACTGTAAGTTTTGTACTGTACTGGCTGAGGCTCTGCTTCCAAATAAACGGGAATAATTTAAATGTGCCCCCAAAAATCCCTGGGATCCCTTTGGGGACACGGGAATGGGGACAGGGGACACAGGAATGGGGACAGGGGACACAAAAATGGGGACAGAGGACACAGAAATGGGGACATCAGGGAGGGACAGGGGACACTGGGGACACCCAGAAATGGGGACAGGGGACACTGGGGACACCCAGAAATGGGGACAAAGGACTTTGGTGACAACCAGGAAGGGACAGGGGACACACAGGGAGGGGGGAAAGGACATTGGGGGTCTCCCTTAGGGGTTTTGGGGGACACAGGACCTTGGGGACACCCCCACGTCACCGGGTTCCCCCATGGATGGGAGGGGACCCCGCCCCTTTACCGGACTACATTTCCCAGCAGCCCTCGCGGCGCGCGCGCCTTGCGTCTGACGTCACACGCAGTGCGCGGGAGTTCTTTCACCGCCTGCGCGAAGCGGATCCCTCCGCCCACCGCAGAAAAAAATAGTCCCTACCGCATCCCCCCTCCCGTTAATTCCCCCCCAACTCCCGCCACTCTCCGCCCGCCCCGCCCGCCCCGGTGCCTCGGGCGGAGCCGCTGCGAGCCCTGCCCGGGTGTCCCCGCGGGAACCGGAGCGGCGGCGGCGGCGCTTCCGGGCGGAGGGAGCAGAGGGATAAAAGCGCGGCGGTGCTGCGGCCGCGCCTCTTCCGGTTCTCCCTCAGAGCCGCCATGGTGAGCGCGGCGTGGCCGGGAGGGCCCGGGGGGCGCCGGGGGGCGCGGAGGGGCCCGAGGGGGCTCGGAAAGGGACGCGGGGCCCGTGTGGGGCAGGAGGGGCTCAGAGGGGCCCTTTGGGGAGGGTGCGGGAGCGGCGGGGGGAGCGTGGGAGGGGCACGGAGGGGTTGGGGGGGGAGGATGAAAGAGGAATGGGGGGTTCGTGTGGGGCAGGGAGTGCTGAGGGGGCTTCTGAGGGGAGATTTGGGGTCTCCAGGGGGATCTGGGGAGATTAGAGAGGGATGTGTGGTTGTGGATGGAACCTTTGGGTTCTCTGGGATTTTTATAGGGCTGGGAGCCGCTCTGGCGGGGCTGATCCGAAGGGGCTTTTATGGGGCTGGGGGCTGCTCTGAATGAGGGATCCTGGGGATCTTTGGGGTTCATCCTGGGATCGATCCTGGGGTTGATTCTGGGGTCGATCCTGACCTCTCTGGAGTTGATCCTGGGGCTCTCTGGGGCTGATCCTGGGCTCGTTCTGGGCTTGATCCTGGGGCTGATCCTGGTCTTTCTGGGGTTTATCCTGGGCTTAATCCCTGGATCGATCCTGGGCTCTCTGGGCTCAATCCTGGGGCTGATCCTGGTCTCTCCGTGGCTGATCCCGATCTCTCTGGGTTACTCCTGCTCTCCCCGTGTCTGTCCCCCCCATTTCCCACGCAGACCAAGAAGAGGAGGAACAACGGCCGTGCCAAGAAGGGCCGCGGGCACGTGCAGCCCATCCGCTGCACCAACTGCGCCCGCTGCGTGCCCAAGGACAAGGCCATCAAGAAATTCGTCATCAGGAACATCGTGGAGGCCGCTGCTGTCAGGGACATCTCCGAGGCCAGTGTGTTTGACTGTGAGTGTGGGGTGGAGGGCTGGGAACCCCAAAACCAAACCCTGCTCGGCCCTGGGAAGAGTTCCTTTGTCACTTCAGAAATGATCCCTTTGGCACCTTAAATATCCCATCCCTGCTCACCCCCCAAAAAATTGTTCTTGTGCCCTCAAAATAGCCCCGTGGTTCCGTCAAAATAGTGCATCTGTCACCCCAAAACAGAATCTCTGTCAGCCCTAAAACAGCCCCCGTTGACCCCCCAAAAGATCTGACCCTGCTCACTCTGTCACCCCAAATATCCAACCCTGCTCACCCCAAAAAATTGTCCTTGTCCCTTCTAAAATAGTTCTTGGTTTGCCCCCAGAATAGCTCCTCTGTCAGCCCTAAAATAGCTCCCTTTGACCCCCCAAAAGGTCTGACCCTGCTCACTCTGTCACCCCAAAAATCATCATCCCTTTGTCACCCCAAATACTCCACCCTGCTCACCCCAAAAATTGTCCCTGTCCCTTCTAAAATAGCCCCATTTTCCCCATTAAATAGCTCCTGGTTTGCCCCCAAAATATCCTCTCTGCCACCCCAAAATATCCTCTCTGCCACCCCAAAATATCCTCTCTGTCACCCCAAAACAGGGACCCTTGGACCCCCCAAAAAGTCCAACCCTGCTCACTCTGTCACCCCAAAACAGCCCCATTGTCCCCCTGCCCACCCCTGCATTACTGCCTTGGGGCTGCTTTGGGGGTCCCTGGCTGGGGTTTTTGGGATCCCTGGCTTTGTTTTTTGGGGTTTTTGGGGTCCCTGGCTGCGTTTTGTGGAGTTTTTGGGGTCCCTGGCTGTGTTTTTGGGGTCCCTGACCCCCGTTTCCCCTCTCAGCCTACGTGCTGCCCAAGCTGTACATGAGGCTGCATTACTGCCCTGGGGCTGGTTCTGGGTGTGTTTTTGGGTTCCCTGAGTTTGTTTTTTGGGGGTTTTGGGGTCCCTGGATGTGTTTTTAGGGTCCCTGAGGGTATTTTTGGGGTCCCTGGCTGTGTTTTTGGGGTCCCTGACCCCCATTTCCCCTCCCAGCCTACGTGCTACCCAAGCTGTACATAAAAGTGCATTACTGCCCTGGGGCTGTTCTGGGGCTGGTTTTGGTGATTCTGGGTGGGGTTTTTGGGATTTTTGGGGTCCCTGGATATGATTTTGGGGGGTTTTGGGGTCCCTGACCCCCATTCCCCCTCCCAGCCTACGTGCTGCCCAAGCTGTACGTGGAGCTCCATTACTGCCCTGGGGCTGGTTCTGGTGTTTCTGGGTGGGGTTTTTAGGGTCCCTGGATGTGTTTTTGGGGTCCCTGAGGGTGTTTTTGGGGTCCCTGACCCCCATTTCCCCTCCCCAGCCTACGTGCTGCCCAAGCTGTACGTGGAGCTCCATTACTGCCCTGGGGCTGTTCTGGGGCTGGTTTTGGTGATTCTGGGTGGGGTTTTTGGGGTTTTTGGGGTCCCTGGATGTGTTTTTGGGGTCCCTGGATTTGTTTTTCGGGTCCCTGAGGGTGTTTTTAGGGTCCCTGGCTGTGTTTTTGGGGTCCCTGACCCCTATTTCCCCCTCCCAGCCTACGTGCTGCCCAAGCTGTACGTGAAGCTCCATTACTGCCCTGGGGCTGGTTCTGGGGCTGGTTTTGGTGATTCTGGGTGGGGTTTTTGGGGTTTTTTGGGTCCCTGGATGTGTTTTTGGGGTCCCTGAGGGTGTTTTTGGGGTCCCTGACCCCTATTTCCCCCTCCCAGCCTACGTGCTGCCCAAGCTGTACGTGAAGCTCCATTACTGCGTCAGCTGCGCCATCCACAGCAAGGTGGTTCGGAACCGCTCCCGCGAGGCGCGCAAGGACCGCACGCCCCCGCCCCGCTTCCGCCCCGCCGTGAGTCTGGGGGGTCTCTGAAGGGTTTGGGGGGGTCTCTGAAGGGTTTGGGGGGTCCCCGAGGGGTTTGGGGGGGTCTCTGAAGGGTTTGGGGGGGTCCCCGAGGGGTTTGGGGGGGTCTCTGAAGGGTTTGGGGGGGTCCCCGAGGGGTTTGGGGGGGTCTCTGAAGGGTTTGGGGAGGTCTCTGAAGGGTTTGGGGGGGTCTCTGAAGGGTTTTGGGGGGGGTCTCTGAAGGGTTTGGGGGGTCCCCGAGGGGTTTGGGGGGGGTCCCTGAAGGGTTTGGGGGGTCCCAGGCGTATTTAGGAGGGGTCTGGGGGGGTTTCAGACCGCACGCCCCCGCCCCACTGTGAGTCTGGGGGGGTCCCTGAAGGGTTTTGGGGGGTCCCTGAAGGGTTTGGGCAGGTCCCAGGGGTGTTTGGGGGGTCTCTGAAGGGTTTGGGGGGGTCCCAGGGGTGTTTGGGAGGGGTCTGGGGGGGTCCCCGAGGGGATTGGGGGGTCCCAGGGGTGTTTTAGAGGGGTCTGGGGGTGTCCTGGAGGGGTCTCAGGGGGGTCTGGGGGGATCTGAGGGCTCTTGGAGGGGTCTGGGGGTACCTGGAGGGGTCCCAGGCGGTTTTGGGGGGTCCCAGGTCTCTGTGCCCCCCCCCCCCAAGCCCCCCTAACTCTGGGTTCTCTCTGCAGGGAGCAGCCCCCCGGCCCCCCCCCCAAGCCCATGTGAGGAGACCCCGGCCCCGTGTGGGACCCCCAGGGCAGAGACCCCCAGAGTCAATAAAGGATCTGCCCCGAGCCGGCTCCGTCCTTTTGGGGGGTCCTGGGGGGGATTGGGGGGTCCTGAGGGGGATTTGGGGAGGTCCTGGGGGGGATTGGGGGGGGATTGGGGGGGTCCTGAGGGGGATTGGGGTCCTGAGGGGGTCTCAGCCCCGCTGGTTATGGGGGGGAACTGGGGTCACCCCATATTTTGAGGGGGGGGGGGGGGGGGGGGGGGGGCTGCTGCAAGTTTGGCTTCGTGTTGTTTGGGGTCCTGAGGGGGATTTGGGGATTCTGAGGGGGTCTCAGCCCCCTTATTCGGGGGGTCCATTTTAGGGTCCCCCATTGTGGGGCTGAGGGCGGCTGCCCACCCCAGAGGGGAGGAAATGGGGGGGGGGCTCTGACCCCCGGGGGGGGGGTCTGGGGGTATTTGGGGTCACCTGGGGGGGTTCCCCAAATCCTCCCCAGGGCCAGGAGCTGCCCCGACCTGGGGGAGGGGGCGGGATGGGGTCAGACCCCCCTGGTTTGGGGGTGTTTGGGGTCAGAACCCCCAAGTTTTGGGGTTGTTTGGGGGGGGTCTCCGTGGGTCCCGACCCCTCCCCGTGTTTTGGGGGGGCTTCAATGGTTCCCAACCCCCCCATCCGTTTTTGGGGAGGGGTCTCCGTGGGGCCGGGGAGTGTGAACGGGGCTGGGGAGCACCGGGGACCGGACCGGGCCTCGGGGGGGGGCGAACTCTGCACCGGGACCGGAACCGGGGGATGTGAACCGGGGGATGTGAACGGGGCTGGGGGGGACCGGGGACCGGACCGGGGGCTCGGGGGACGCTCGGAGGAGCGAATTTGCTCCGGGACCGGGGGTTGTGAACGGGGCTGGGGAGCACCGGGAGATCGGACCGGGGCCTTTGGGGGCCGAACTTGGCACCGGGACCGGGGAGACTCGGCCCGGGCCGGGGGCTCGGGGGGCCGAACTTGGCACCGGGACCGGGAGGGCCCGGCCCGGGCCGGGGGCGCCGCTCGGGGCCGGTCCCAGCCCGGCGGGGGCGGACGGTGCCGGTGCCACCGCCCCGGGCGGGGCGGGCGGGTCCCGGGGCGGGGCGGGGAGGGGAGCGCGGTGTCCCCGTCCCCCCCCGCCCGTTCCCGGCGCGGCCCCGCCCGGCCCGCGGCCCCGCGCCAGGTGCATTCCCGGGCACGCTCCGCCGCTACCGGGGCGCCGCGATGGAGCCGCACCGGGAGCGGCCCCGGGCGCTGCTGCTGCTGCTGCCGCTGCTGCTCCCCGCGCCCGGCGCCGCGCAGGCAGGTGAGCACCGGCAGCGGCAGCGGCGGGCACGGGGAACCGGGGCTGCGCCGTTCGGCAAAGGGGAACCGGGAAAACACCGGAGCGCTCGGGGGTCCCGGGACGGGCGGCGGGAGCGGGCGCGGGTGGCGGCGGTACCGGACCCCGATCCAATCCCGGCAATTCCCGCGGGCGCTTCCTCCGCGGGGGCGTCCCGGGAGTCCCCGGTGCTGTCCCGGGAGGACCGCACGGTTCCGGGAGCACCGGGACCGGCGCTGAAACCGCCCCGGGACTGCGGCTCCGGCGGGGCTGGGGCTCGGTGGCCGCTCCCGGGATCCGTCCCGGGGCTCGGTGCCCCCTCCCGGTCTCGGTCCCGCTCTCGGTGCCCCGTTCCGGGCTCGGTCCCGCTCTCGGTGCCCCCGTTCCGGGCTCGGTCCCGCTCTCGGTGCCCCCGTTCCGGGCTCGGTCCCGCTCTCGGTCCCGCTCTCGGTGCCCCCGTTCCGGGCTCGGTCCCGCTCTCGGTGCCCCTCCCGGTCCCGGCACCTGCGGCCCCGCAGCTGCCCGGGCTAATTTTAGGCTGCGGGGCCGGGCCCGGCGATGCCTTTGAGGGCTCCGGGCGGGACCCCCGAGGGGAACGGGGGGGATCCTTCACGGGGGGACCCCCGGAGGGACCCCCGGCCCCGCCCGCGAGGCCGCCCCGGCACCCCGGAAGGGCCGCGGCCGCCCGGGAGTTGTTTTTCAATCCCCAAAGGAAAAACACCGAGGGCTGGGCGCGCAGGTGGGGCCGGCGTCGCCCCGAAATCCCGGGGGTGCCCGGGGGTGCCCGGGGTGGGGGGCACACCCGGGGGACCCTCGCTGTGTCCCCAGCTCCATCCGTGCGCCACCGGCGACGCCTCGGGTGCCACCCGCGGGCTCCGGGTCCACCGGGAGAGAGGGAACAACGCGGGGACACCTCGGGGGGCTCGGGGACACCTCGGGGGGCTCGGGGACACCTCGGGGACAGCGAGGGCAGCGGCCCCGGCCCCGCTCCCCCCAGAGCCCGGTCCCTGAGAGCCCCCTTTGTTCGGGGCCGGGGCCCGGCGCACACAGAGCCCCCTTTGTGCCGGGGCCGCCCGGGGCTGGAGGTCGAAGCGAGCCCCTCCCGGTGCCCCCCCCGTCCCCTCCCCCGGGTCCCCGGTGCTATTCCGGGCCGCGGTGGCACGCGGCTGATAGCGGGGACGTGCCGGAGCTGCCGGCGCTGATAACGCCCGGTCCCGACGCCGCCGCGGCGCCCGGTGGGGAGGGAAAGGGGGGGGGGGGTCCAGCATCGCCCCCCCCCCCCCCCGGGCAGGTGCACCCGGGGGTCGCGAACCCCCCAGTCCCGCCCTGGGACCCCCGTTAATGATTCACCGGGGGTCCCGGGGATGGCCTGGATGGCGCCCCCCAACCCCCAGGGGACCCCCCCGGTGTCTCACGGGGGTCGCAGCGCCCCCCGTTGCGGGCCCCCCGTGCCCACCCCCGGGGCAGCGGGGGCTGGGGGCCGCTGCCATCGCAGCTGGGACCTTTTTTTAGCCCTTTCCGTGCTCAAATAGCCCGGCCCGGGGCGGGGGGGCCCTTCCCGTGCGTGCCCCGAGCTCCGCGGCCGCCCCCGGAGGGGTCCCGGGCCGGACAAAGCCGCCTTTGAGCGCGGCCCCCCCCGCGCCGGGGCCTGAGTCACGTCTGGCGGGTCCCGCAGCCCTCGGTGCCCCCGGGGGTCCCGGTTTGGGGGGCTCGGGTCCCCCCCCCGGTGCCGCCCGCCACAATCGCGGCTTTGTGCGGTGCCACAAAGGGGGCCCTGTGCGCCCCCGGCAACGGGGGGGACACCGAGGGGACCCCGAGGGGACCCCGCGCCCCCGGGAACGGGGGGACACCGAGGAGACCCCGGGAACGGGGGGGACACCGAGCCCACTCCGGGAACGGGGGGGACACCGAGGGGACCCCGGGAACGGGGGGGTACCGAGCCCACCCCGCGCCCCCGGAGCCGGGAGTGGCCGCGGGGCCCGGGCGGCGGCGGCGGGGCCGAAGTCCGGGCGGGCGTGGCGGGGCGGGGGGGCCCAGCCCGGGGCGCCCGCCTTGCGCAAGGCTCGCCCGGCCGGTTCGGGCACCCCGGGAACGGGGAGGGAACGGAGGGAGCGGCGGGGGAGGAACCGGGGCGGGGACAGCGCTGGGGGGCAAGGATGGGGGACAGGGACAGCATGGAGGGGACAAGGACGTGGTGGAGGGGACAGGGACACCATGGAGGGGACAGGGACATGGTGAGGGGGACAGGGACACCATGAGGGGGATGCCATGGAGGGGACACCACGGACAGGACAAGGACAAGGTGGAGGGGACAGGGACACCACGAGCAGGACACCGTGGAGGGGACAAGGACATCATGGAGGGGACACCGTGAGGGCAATGCCACGATGGGGACAGGGCCGTTTGCAGGGGACACCATGGAAAGGACAGGGACCCCATGAGGACGCTGCCATAGCCAATAGACCATGGAGGAGACACGGCCACCGTGGAGGGGACAGGGACATTGAGGGGGGGACAGGGACATTGAGGAGACAGGGACATGGCCACTGAGGACGTGACACAGCCACCATGGGGACCATGGCCACCAAGAGCAGGACACGTCCAGCTCAGAGGGGACAGGGACACCAAGGGACCTCAGGGGGATGAGGTGGCCACTGAGGAGGCACACGGCCACCAGCACGTGCAGGACACGGCCAGCTGGGAGGGGACATTGCAGTGACCGTGCAGAGGGTGCCATGGGCATGTGGAGGTAGCTGTGGTGGCCCTGGTGGCCCCACGGTGGCCCTGGTGACACGGTGGGTGCCCTGGTGATGGGTGCCCCCGTGGTGGCCCTGGTGGCCCTGTGGTGGCCCCGGTGACACGGTGGGTGCTCTGATGACATGGTGGCCCTGTGATGGCCCCGTGGTGGCCCTGGTGGCCCTGGTGACACCACGGTGGCCCCGGTGACACAGTGGGTGCCCTGGTGACACGGTGTGTGCCCGCAGTGTGCGCGGGGACGCTGAACGGGCTGAGCGTGACCGGGGACGCGCAGCACCAGTACCAGACCCTGCACAAGATGTACAACAACTGCGAGATCGTCATGGGCAACCTGGAGATCGTCCTCATCGACCACACCCAGGACCTCTCCTTCCTCCAGGTGACCCCCGGGGACACACGGGGACACTGAGGGGGGACATGGACAGCTCTGAGGGGACAGGGGCCACATAGGGGACATGGCTGCTGTCACCCAGGGGAGGACATGGCCATTGAGGGGGTGACGTGGCCACCATGGGGACAGTGGCCACCATGTGCAGGACATGGCCTGTTGGACATGTGGACATGGGACCATGGCCCTCAAAAGGAGGACTTGGCCAGTTTGGAGGTGATGCAGCCACCATGGTGACCATCAAGAGGAGGACGTGGCCATCAAGGGCGACCATGGCCATCAAAAGGAGGACATGGCCATTGAGGGGGTGACATGGCCACCATGGGGACCGTGGCCATCAAGGGGAGGATGTGACCATTGAGGGGGTGACATGGCCACCATGGGGGCCATCAAGGGGAGGATGTGACCATTGAGGGGGTGACATGGCCACCATGGTGACCATCAAGGGGAGGACGTGGCCATCAAGGGTGATCATGGCCATTGAAGGGGTGACATGGCCACCATGGGGACCATCAAGGGGAGGATGTGACCATTGAGGGGTCACGTGCATGGGTGGCCCCCATGTCCACCATGGGGACAGTGGCCATCAAGGGGAGGACGTGGCCAGTTTGGAGGTTCCAAACTGGTTCCCAGCCACCATGGGGACCACGGCCACGGCCACCATGTGTAGGAGATGGCCACCATAGGGACCATGGCAAACCAGAGGAGGACTTGGCCAGTTTGGAGGTCACATGTCCACCATGTGGCCCTCAAGGGGAGGACATGGCCACCATGGGGACTGTGACCGTCAAAAGGAGGACATGGCCAGTTTAGAGGTTCAGAGCCACCATGGGGACAGTGGCCATCAAAGGGAGGATGTGACCATTGAGGGGGTGACATGGCCACCATGGGGACCATGGCCATCAAGGGGAGGACATGGCCAGTTGGGAGGTCACATGTCCACCATGGGGGCCATCAAGGGGAGGATGTGACCATTGAGGGGTCACATGCAAGGTGGCCCCATGTCCACCATGAGGACCATGGCCATCAAGGGGAGGACGTGGCCAGTTTGGAGGTCACATGTCCACCATGGGGGCCATCAAAGGGAGGATGTGACCATTGAGGGGGTGACACAGCCACCACGGTGTGTCACCAGGGCCGCAGGTGACCCCTCTGCCCCCGCAGACCATCCGGGAGGTGACCGGCTACATCCTGATCGCCATGAACGTGTTCGCGGCGCTGCCGCTGCAGAACCTGCGCGTGATCCGCGGCACGCAGTTCTACGAGGACAAATTCGCCCTCTTCGTGCTGCTCAACTACAACCCCAACACCACCCACGCCCTGCGCCAGCTCGGCCTCAACCAGCTCACAGGTGGGGACGTTGAGGGTTGGGGACAACGCGGGAATGGGGGCACCGCAGGGGCCGGGGACATTGTGGTAGGTTGGGGACACCATGGTGGGTTAGGAACACCGTGGGGTTGGGCACACCATGGGGTCGGGGGCATTGTGGGGAGATGGGGACACCATGGAGGGTTGGGGACATTGTGAGGGTGAGGGCACTGTGCAGTTGGGGACGCCTTGGTGGGCTGGGGACATCATGGAGGGATGGGGACACCATGGGGTTTGGGGACATCATGAGGTTGAGGACACTGCAGTTGGGGACATCATGGAGGCTTGGGGACACGATGTTGGGTTGGGGACATTGCAGGGGAGCTGGGGACATTGCAGAGGGCTGGGGACACCATGGGGACTGGGGACATTGTGAGGTTGAGGGCACCACGGGAACGGGGACATTGCAGGGGGCTGGGGACATTGTGGGGAGATGGGGACACCACGGGGGTTGGGGACACCATGGAGGATTGGGGACACCATGGAGGGCTGGGGACATCATGGGGTTTTGGGACATCATGGAGGCTTGGGGACATCACAGGGCGCTTGAGACACCCATGGGACTGGCACGGAGAGGGGACACTGCCACCCCTCTGTGCCCTCTGAGGTCCCCATCCCAGTGCTCCCCCCATGTCCCTTGGGGCAGGGAAGGTCCCCAAGGTCCCCATGCCAGGGCAGTGCCACCTCCGTGTCCCCTGTGGTGTCCCCTTGGGGCAGGGAAGGTCCCCAAGGTCCCCATGCCAGGGCAGTGCCACCTCCGTGTCCCCTGTGGTGTCCCCGTGGGGCAGGGATGGTCCCCAAGGTCCCCATCCGCTCCCTGTGCTGCCAGGCGGGTCTGGGGGGCTCTGTCCCTCCTGGTCCCCTCTCGTCACCCCCGTGTCCCCCCCGTGTCCCCCCAGAGATCCTGGCGGGGGGGGTGTACATCGAGAAGAACGCGCAGCTGTGCCACGTGGACACGGTGGAGTGGAGGGACATCATGAGGGACCCGCGCCTGGAGCCGCTCGTCAGGGACAACGGCCGCGCCTGTGCGTGGGGGACAGGGACACCGGGGGCTGGGGCCACCCCGGCCTTTGGGGCACTGCACCTTGGGGTCACCCCTGCCTTTGGGGCACTGCACTTCGGGGTCACCCCTGCTTTTGGGGCCACCCCTGCCTTTGGGGTCACTGCACTTTGGGGCCACCCCTGCCTTTGGGGCACTGCACCTTGGGGCCACCCCTGCCTTTGGGGTCACCCCTGCCTTTGGGGTCACCCCTGCTTTTGGGGCCACCCCTGCCTTTGGGGTCACCCCTGCCTTTGGGGCACTGCACTTCGGGGTCACCCCTGCCTTTGGGGTCACTGCACTTTGGGGTCACCCCTGCTTTTGGGGCCACCCTTGCCTTTGGGGCCACCCCTGCCTTTGGGACACTGCACTTCGGGGTCACCCCTGCTTTTGGGGCCACCCCTGCTTTTGGGGCCACCCCTGCCTTTGGGGCCACCCCTGCCTTTGGGGCACTGCACCTTGGGGTCCCCCCTGCTTTTGGGGTCACCCCGGCCTTTGGGACACTGCACTTCGGGGTCCCCCCTGCTTTTGGGGTCACTGCACCTTGGGGTCACCCCTGCCTTCGGGGTCACCCCTGCCTTTGGGGTCACTGCACTTTGGGGCCACTCCTGCCTTTGGGGCACTGCACTTCGGGCTCACCCCTGCCTTTGGAGTGACTTTGGGGTGGTTTTGGGGTCATCCCCGGGTTTTGGGTCAGCCCTGGCCTTGGAGTGGCTTTGGGGGTCACCTCTTGGTTTTGGGGTCACCCCTGGGGTTGGGGTCACCCCTTGGCTTGTGGTCACTTTGGGGCCACCTCTGGGGTTGGGGTCACTTTGGGGCCACCTCTTGGTTTTGGGTCACCCGTGGCCTTGGGATCACTTTGGGGTAAATCCTGGGTTTGGGGTGACCTTAGGGTGGCTTTGGGGTCACTGCTGGGTTTGTGGCCACTTTGGGGTAAACCCCTGGGTTTGGGGTGGCTTTGGGGTCACTCCTAGGTTTAGGGTCCTTTTGGAGTCCCCCTTGGGTTTAGGGTCACTTTGGGGGTGACCCCTGGATTTTGGGGTCCCTTTGGGGTCACCTCTGGCTTTGGAGTGACCGCTGTTTTTGGGGTCCCTTTGGAATCCCTTTGGGGTCACCCCTTGGTTTGAGGCCCCCCTGTATTTGGGGTCCCTTTGGGGTCCCTGTGGTGTCTCTTTCGTGTCCCCCTGTATTTGGGGCCCCCCTGTATTTGGGGTCCCCTGTTGTGACCCCGCTGCTGTCCTGTCCCGCAGGTCCCCCGTGCCATGAGAGCTGTGGCGGTCACTGCTGGGGGCCGGGCCCCGAGGACTGCCAGAAACGTGAGAGCCGGGGGTACCGGGGGGGCTTGGGGGGTACCGGGGGGTACCGGGGGGTACCGGGGGGGCTGTGGGGCTGGGCTGAGCCCCCCGGTGACCCCCGGTGTCCCCGCAGTGACCAAGACCATCTGCGCCCCGCAGTGCAACGGGCGCTGCTTCGGCCGCGCGCCCAACGAGTGCTGCCACGAGGAGTGCGCGGGCGGCTGCACCGGGCCCCTGCGCACCGACTGCTTCGTACGTCCGTCTGTCCGTCCGTGTGTCTGTCTGTGTGTCTGTCTGTCCGCGTGTGTCTGTGCACCGGGCCCCTGCGCACCGACTGCTTCGTACGTCCGTCTGTCTGTCCGTCTGTGTGTCTGTCTTTCTGTGTGTGTCTGTGCACCAGGCCCCTGCGCACCGACTGCTTTGTACATCCGTCTGTCTGTCCGTCTGTGTGTCTGTCTGTGTGTCTGTCTGTCCGCGTGTGTCTGTGCACCGGGCCCCTGCGCACCGACTGCTTCGTACGTCCGTCTGTCCGTCCGTGTGTCTGTCTGTGTGTCTGTCTGTCTGTGTGTGTCTGTGCACTGGGCCCCTGTGCACAGACTGCTTCGTCCGTCTGTCTGTCTGTCTGTGTGTCTGTCTGTGTGTCCGTCTGTCTGTGCACCGGGCCCCTGCGCACCGACTGCTTCGTACGTCCGTCTGTCCGTCTGTGTGTCTGTCTGTGTGTCTGTCTGTCTGTGTGTCTGTCTGTCTGTCCCTGCACACGCACTGCTTCGTACATCTGTCTGTCTGTCTGTGCATCTGTCTGTCCGTCCGTCCGTCCGTCCCTGCGCATGCACTGCTTTGTACGTCTGTCTGTCTGTCCATCCAGCCGTCCGTGCATCCACCCACCCATGTGTCTCTCCATCCATCCATCCATCCATCCATCCATCCATCCATCCATCCATCCATCCATCCATCCATCCATCCATCCATCCATCCATCCACCTCCCCGTCCGTGTGTCCGTGTGTCCATCCATCTGTCCCCGTGTCCATCTGTCCACCCGCCCACCCCCGTGTCCGTCTGTCCGTCCCCAGGCCTGCCGCCACTTCAACGACAGCGGCTCGTGCGTGCCGCTGTGCCCGCAGCCCCTGATCTACAACAAGCTCACGTTCCAGCTGGAGCCCAACCCCGACACCAAGTACCAGTACGGGGGCGTCTGCGTGCGCCAGTGCCCCCGTGAGTGCGGCCGGGGGGCCTGGGGGGGGCACCGGCTTTGGGGCTGTTGGAATTAAATCCCAACAGAGCCAAATGGGACGTGCCTGGGTTTGCCCAGCCCTTGCTGCTTGACCAAAGGCGGGAGCTGTGGTGGTTTCACCTCAGAGGCACCTTTGGCTGGCTGGATATTGCAGCAAAAGTGAGGGTGCCACCTCAGGGGTCTCTTCCCTGACTGATCCAGCCCCAGGATGGAGCTGCCTCACGTTGGGTGCCAATATATTGGAATTAAATACCAATATTGCCAAATGGGACGTGCCTGGGTTTGTCCAGCCCTGGCTGCTTGACCAAAGGCAGCAGCTGTGGTGGTTTCACCCCAGAGACACCTTTGGCTGGCTGGATATTGCAGCTGGGTGCTTGGGACAAGTCCAGGCTTGCAGGAGCTCAGGTTTACCTCTGGTGGAGAAGCTTTAAGGTGATGGTGAAGGAAAGGAGTCGGTTCTGCTGGAGGGTTTGGATCCAGAGCTTTATTCTGGCCTCTGAATGCAGCATCAGCTCCAACAGAACTCCCTGAGCCCGTGGTTGCTGCTCCTTTGAACCCCGGGGAGAGGGGCAGGGAAGGGGCAGGGAGCCACCAACCAGGTACAGGAGAGGAGGGACAAAGGGACAAAGGACACCTGGATGGCCCAATGTCCCCCCAGGGCATCTTCTGAACCTCACCAATCCCACGAGGCCCTTTCTGGAACGCCAGGACTGACGGACAGCACCCAGCAGGGGCAAGGCAGGGGAAGGGAGAGGAGATTGGCACAGCTGGGGAAAGACCCGGGGTACTGAGAGGGGCTAATGCATGGCACTAATGCAACGGGGGGGACACGGGTGACCCCTGGCGTGTCCTTGTCCCCGTCCCCCTCCGCAGACAATTTCGTGGTGGACCAGAGCTCGTGCGTGCGCGCCTGCCCCAACGACAAGATGGAGGTGGAGAAGAACGGGCTGAAGATCTGCGAGCCCTGTGCGGGGCTGTGCCCCAAGGGTAGGGGCTGGGGGCGTTCTGGGGGTGCCCAGGGGGGTCTGAGGGGCTCTGAGACCCCTCCCTGACCCCTGCCCACCCCTCACAGCCTGCGAGGGCACCGGTGCCGGCAGCAAATACCAAACCGTGGACTCCAGCAACATCGACACCTTCATCAACTGCACCAAGATCCTGGGCAACCTCGACTTCCTCATCACGGGCCTGGAGGGGTGAGGGACGCAATTTGGAATTTGGGGGGGGGTTTAGGGGGTGCAGCCCCCAGCCCCAGCCCCGCTGACGCCTCCTGTGGCCCCGCAGGGACCCCTGGCGCAACATCTCGGCCCTGGACCCCGAGAAGCTGAACGTGTTCCGGACGGTGCGGGAGATCACGGGTGAGGAGGGGGGGGCTGCAGGTGCTGGGACCCCCCTGGAGCCCCCCAGGACCCCCCTGAGCCCGGGGTGCGCCCGCAGGGTACCTGAACATCCAGTCCTGGCCCAAGCACATGCACAACTTCAGCGTCTTCTCCAACCTCGAGACCATCGGGGGACGGAGCCTGTACAAGTGAGGAGCCCCTGCTGCGTGCGCTGTGCCCCTCCCGGCATCTCTGATCCCTGAATTCCCTGCTTTCCCCTAATTCCTGCATCCATGATCCCTGAATTCCCTGCTTTCCCCTAATTCCTCCATCCATGATCCCTGAATTCCCTGTTTTCCCTGATTCCTGCATTCCCAATCCCTGAATTCCCTGTTTTCCCTGATTCCTGCATTCCCAATCCCTGAATTCCCTGCTTTCCCCTAATTCCTCCATCCATGATCCCTGAATTCCCTGTTTTCCCTGATTCCTCCATCCATGCTCCCTGAATTCCCTGCTTTCCCTGATTGCTGCATCCATGATCCCTGAATTCCCTGTTTTCCCTGATTCCTGCATTCCCAATCCCTGAATTCCCTGCTTTCCCTAATTCCTGCATTCCCAATCCCTGAATTCCCCCTTTTCCCCAATCCCTGAATTCCCCATTTCCCCAATCCCTGAATTTCCCATTTTCCCAATCCCTGAATTCCCCGTTTTCCTCAATTCCCTCCTCCCCTCATCCCTGGATCCCTGCTTGTCCCGGCGCCCTCCCTTTCCTCTGTCCTTGTCCGTCCCTCCGTCTGTCCGTTCCTCCCGATTCCCGCTTCATTTCCCGGTTCCCGGTTCATTCCCCGAATCCCGGAGCAGCTCCCGGTTCATTTCCCGGTTCCCGGTTCATTCCCCAAATCCCGGAGCAGCTCCCAGTTCATCCTCCCGGTTCCCGGTTCATTTCCCGGTTCCCGGTTCATTCCCCGAATCCCGGAGCAGCTCCCGCTTCATTTCCCGGTTCCCAGAGCAGCTCCCGGTTCATTTCCCGGTTCCCGCTTCATCGCCCGGCTCCCGGAGCGGCTCCCGGAGCATCCCCTCACTCCCGTACCCCCCCAGCGCCCCGAATCCCGGTGTCCCTCCCCTCATCCCCGGTTCATTCCCCGACTCCCGGACCCCCCCTCACTCCCGTAGCCCCCCGTGCCCCCCCCAGCGCCCCGAATCCCGGTGTCTCGCTCCCCTCAGCCGCGGTTTCTCGCTGCTGATCATGAAGAACGAGAACGTGACCTCGCTGGGGCTGCGCTCGCTGCGCGAGGTGAGCGCGGGCCGCGTGTACATCACGGAGAACCGGCGGCTCTGCTTCCTGCACACCGTGCACTGGGCCGCGCTCAGCCGCAGCCGCGCCGACCTCGACATCCGCAACAACCGGCCCCGCAGCAAGTGCCGTGCGTGGGCAGGGTGGGGAGGGGGCGTGGGACCCCCCCCGGGACCCCTCGGGGACACCCAGACCCCTGGAGAGGCCCCCGGTCTGTCCCATAGGGGAGGGGACACCGGGACCCCCAGATCCTGCACTGAACCGAGCCCCCCATTCCTTGCACAGACCCCGGGACCCCCCCGGGACACCTCGGGGACCCCCAGACCCCTCCAGGGATCCCCTGTCCGTCACATTAGGGAGGGGACACTGGGACCCCCAGACCCCTCCAGGGGCTCCCTGTCTGTCCCATAGGGGGGGACACCGGGACAAATGGACCCCGGGCTGAGGGACCCCCCAGACCCTGCCCTGAGCCCCCCTTTGTCCCTTCCACGTCAAGGGTGACCCCCAGCCCCACTCTGAGCATATGGAGGGGGAGGGGGTGACCCCAGCCCTGCTGTCCCCATGGGTGACCCCAGCCCCTCTCTGTCCCCATGGGTGCCCCCAGCCCCTCTCTGTCCCCCTGGGTGCCCCCAGCCCCCAGCCCCTCTCTGTCCCCATGGGTGCCCCCGGCCCCTGGGTGACGCCAGCCGCTGTCGCTGTCCCCCCAGAGCAAGAGGGCAAGGTGTGTGACCCGCTGTGCTCGGCCGAGGGCTGCTGGGGCCCCGGGCCCGGGCAGTGCCTGTCCTGCCGCTTCTACAGCAGGAGGGGCGTCTGTGTGCCCACCTGCCGCTTCACCGAGGGGTCAGCGGGCACGGGGGCGCGGGGGCGTGGGGGACAAACAGGGCATGGGGGACATGGGGGGTACGGGGGACATGGGGGGTGTGGGGAACATGGGGGGCATGGGGGGCATGAGAGGCAAGAGGGGCACAGGGGACGTGGGGAACAAAGGGGAAAAGAGGGGCACGGGGGGCCCTGGGGACATGGGGGGACACAGGGGCACCAGGGGCTTGAGGGGCACGGGGGGCATGGGGGACATGGAGGGCACAGGGAGTGGGGGGGCAAGGGGGGCAAAGGGGGGGCATGGGGGGTACGGGGGGACAAGAGGGGTACGGGGGGCGTGGGGGACAAGAGGGATATGGGGGACATGGGGGGCTCTGGGGGCATGGGAGGCATGGGGGACAAAGGGGGCACGGGGGCAAAGGGGGGCACGGGGGACACAGGGGACATGGGGGGTGTGGGCAACACAGGGAAACTGGGGACGTGGGGGGCACACGGGGGGCACTGTGGAGACCCTCGGGGTGGGCACTGGGGTGGGGGATCAGCCCTGTCACCCCCGGGATGGCCCTGTCACCCCCGGGATGGCCCTGTCACCCCCAGGGTGGCCCTGTCACCATCGGGATGGCCCTGTCACCATCAGAATGTCCCTGTCCCCCCCGGGATGGCCCTGTCCCCCCCGGCTGGTGACGGTGCCACCCCGATGTGCCCCCAGGGACCCTCGGGAGTTCTCGCAGGGCGGCGAATGCACCGAGTGCCACCCGGAGTGCGAGCGCATCGACGGCGGCGGCGCCACCTGCAACGGCTCGGTACGGCCCGGCCGCGCCCCCCCCCGGGTCCCCACCGTGTCCCCACTGTCCCCACAGCGTCCCCACATTGTCGCCGCCCCCCTCTGCAGGGCGCCGACACCTGCACGCGCTGCGCCCACTATCGCGACGGGCCGCACTGCGTGCAGCGATGTCCCGACGGGGTCCTGGGCGAGCGCGGCCCCATCTACAAATTCCCCGACGGGAGCCGCGAGTGCCGGCCCTGCCATGAGAACTGCACCCGGGGGTGCGTGCGGGGGCCGGGGGGCTCGGGGGGCTCGGGAACAGAGAGACAGGGGGGGTTTGGGGGGTCCGGGAAGGGTGGGGGGTCAGGGAGCCATGGGGGGCATGGGGGGGTTTATGGGACCCTGTGGAGGGGAGGGTGGGGGGCTCAAAAGGTCTTTGGGAGGAGGGTGGGGGTCTTGGGGTATAATTTGGGGCAGGGTGGGGGTCCCAAAACCACTTTGGGAGGAGAGTGGGGGTCCCGAAAGCTCTTTGGGGAGCAGGGTGGGGGTCCTGGGCCATCCCTGGGGGAAGAGTGGGGGGTCCCAGGCAGTTTGGGGGGCTCAGGGCCCCACTGGGGGAATCGGGGAGGCTCACAGGACCCCGTGGAGGGGAGGGTGGGGGGCCCAAAAGCTCTTTGGGGAGCAGCGTGGGGGTCCTGGGGTATAATTTGGGGCAGGGTGGGGATCCCAAAACCTCTTTAGGAGGAGGGTGGGGGTCTTGGGGTATCACTGGGGGCACATTGGGGGTCCCACAACCTCTTTGGGGGTCCTCTTTGGGGACCCTGGGCAGGTTGGGGGGCTCAGGACCCCACTGGGACCCTGTGGAGGGCAGGGTGGGGGTCCCAAGACCTCTTTGAACACCAGGGTGGGGGTCCTGGGGCATCATTTGGGGCAGCATTTGGGGACTCAGGACCTCACTGGTGCCATTTTGGGGTCTGGGGTCTCCGCTGGGGGGTCCCCCAGGGGCTGACTCCCATCTCCCTCCCCACAGGTGTGTGGGGCCGCTGCTGCGGGACTGCCTGGGGGACCCCCTGCCCGTGTCCAGGTACCGCGGGGGGGACGGGGGGTCCCGGGGGGCTGCGGGGACCCCGAGGGGCTGCAGGGACCCCGAGGGGCTGTGGGGACCCTAACCCTGTGCTTTTCCATGTCCTCATCCCTGTCCCTATTCCTGTCCCCGTTCCTCATCCCCGTCCCCATCCCATCCCATCCCATCCTATCCCATCCCATCCCATCGCCGTTCCCGTCCCCGTCCCGGTTCCCTTTCCCGTCCCCGTCCCCGTTCCCGTTCCCATCCCCACTCTGTTCCTGTTCCGATTCCTGTTCCCATCACCGTTCCCTTTCCCGTTCCTTTTCCCGATCCCGTTCCCGTTCCCATCCCCATCCCCGTTCGCGTTCCCGTCCCTGTTCTCGTCCCATCCCCACCCCATTCCCCTTCCCGTTCCCTTTCCCATCCCCGTCCCCGTTCCCGTTCCTGTCCCATTCCCACCCCATTCCCTTTCCCGTTCCCGTTCCCATCCCCGTCCCCGTTCCTGTCTCCATCCCCATTCCCTTTCCCATTCCTTTTCCCGATCCCGTTCCCATTCCCATCCCCACCCCATCCCCATTCCCGTCCCCGTTCCCGTCCCCGTCCCCGTTCCCATCCCCGTCCCCGTCCCCGTCCCCATCCCCGATCCCGCCCCGATCCCGCCCCGTTCCCGCCCGGTTCCCGGTGCCGCAGGCGGGCCCCGACGCTGATCGCGGTCATGGTGGTCGGTGCCGTTTTCCTCTCGTGCTCGCTGGTGCTGCTGGCGCTGCTCTACTGGCGGGGCAAGAAGATCCAGAAGAAGCGGGCGATGCGGCGCTACCTGGAGCGGGGCGAGGTCAGCACCGGGGGCACCGGGGGAGCACCGGGAGCGGCCCCGGGAGCGGCCCCGGGAGCGGCCCCAGGGCGGCGGGGAGGGGCGGGTCCTGCGTCCGGTCCTCGCCAGCCGCGTTCCTGTCCAGCCCCAGCTCTGCTTCCATCCCAGTCGCTCTCCGTCCTCATCCTGCTGTGCTTCTGTCCCTGTCCCCATGCCGTGTCCCTGTCCCCATGCCATGTCCCTGTCCCCGCTGTCACGCCGTGTCCCCGCAGAGCCTGGAGCCGCTGGACCCCAGTGAAAAAGCCAACAAGGTCCTGGCCCGGATCTTCAAGGAGTCGGAGCTGAAGCGCCTCAAGGTGCTGGGCTCGGGCGTCTTCGGCACCGTGCACAAGGTGGGGCCTGGGGAGGGGCTGAGGTGCCGGCCCATCAATCCCACCCCACTGATCCCATTGATCCATCTCATCAATGCCATCCCATCCCATCGATCCCATCAATCCCACCCCACTGATCCCACTGATCCATCTCATCAATGCCATCCCATCCCATTGATCCCATCGATCCCATCAATCCCACCCCACTGATCCCATTGATCCATCTCATCAATGCCATCCCATCCCATTGATCCCATCGATCCCATCAATCCCACCCCACTGATCCCATTGATCCATCTCATCAATGCCATCCCATCCTATTGATCCCATCAATCCCACCCCACTGATCCCATTGATCCATCTCATCAATGCCATCCCATCCCATTGATCCCATCAATCCCACCCCATTGATCCCATTGATCCATCTCATCAATGCCATCCCATCCCATTGATCCCATCGATCCCATCAATCCCACCCCACTGATCCCATTGATCCATCTCATCAATGCCATCTCATCCCATTGATCCCATCAATCCCACCCCACTGATCCCATTGATCCATCTCATCAATGCCATCCCATCCCATTGATCCCATCAGTCCCACTGATTCCATTCCATTGATCCATCCCATTGATCCCATCCCAGTGATCCCCCCACCTTGATCCCATCAATCCCACCCCACTGATCCCATTGATCCATCTCATCAATGCCATCCCATCCTATTGATCCCATCAATCCCACCCCATTGATCCCATTGATCCATCTCATCAATGCCATCCCATCCCATTGATCCCATCAGTCCCACTGATCCCATTCCATTGATCCATCCCATTGATCCCATCCCAGTGATCCCCCCACCTTGATCCCATCAATCCCACCCCATTGATCCCATCCCATTGATCTCATCCCATTCCATTGATCCCAACCCATTGATCCCATCCCATCTCAAATCCCATCCCATAAATCCCATCGATCCCATTGATCCCATTGATCTCATCCCATCCCATCTCAAATCCCATCCCAGCCCATAACTCCCATAAATCCCATCTCATTAATCCCATTGATCCCGTCCTATCCCATCCCATAAATCCCATCCCATAAATCCCATCCCATAAATCCCATCCCAAATCCCACCAATCCCACCAATCCCACCGACCCCGCAGGGGATCTGGATCCCGGACGGGGATTCCATCAAGATCCCGGTGAGCATCAAGGTGATCCAGGACTGGAGCGGGCAGCAATCCTTCCACGCCGTCACCGACGTGAGTGTGGGGGCTTTGGGGGGCCCGGGGGTGCTCTGGGGGGTCCTCTCTGAGGCCAGGGGATTTCGGGGACACTCAGGGGGTGCTCCGGGTGTCCCCCTGAAGCCGGGGATGCTCTGGGGTGCTCTGGGGTGCTCTGGGGACACTCAGGGGGTGCTCTTGATGTCCCTCTGGATCTGGGGCACCCCGGGCACGCTCTGGGTTTCTCCCTGGATCTGGGGACACTTTGGGGGTGCTCTGGGGGTTCTCTGAGTGTCCTCCTGAATCTGGGGAGGTTTGGGGGTGCTCTGGGGATGCTCCGGAGGTGATCCAGGTGTCCCCCTGGATCCGGGGAGGTTTGGGGACACTCTGGGGATGCTCCAAGGACACTCTGGGGACACTTCGGGGACACTCTGGGGATGCTCTGGGGGTGCTCTGAGTGTCCCCCTGAAGCTGAGGATACTCTGGGGGTGCTTTAGGGGTGCTCTGGGTGTCCCCCTGGCTCTGGGGAGGTTTGGGGATGCTCTGGGGATGCTCTGGGTGTGCTCTGGGTGCCCCCTGGCTCTGGGGAGGTTTGGGGGCGCTCTGGGGATGCTCCAGGGATGCTCTGGGTGCCCCCTGGCTCTGGAGAGGTTTGGGGGCGCTCTGGGGATGCTCTGGGTGTGCTCTGGGTGTCCCCCTGGCTCTGGGGAGGTTTGGGGGTGCTCTGGGGATGCTCTGGGTGTGCTCTGGGTGTCCCCCCGGATCTGGGGAGGTTTGGGGGCGCTCTGGGGATGCTCCAGGGATGCTCTGGGTGCCCCCCCGGATGTGGGGGTGCTGACCCTGTCCCCCCCCAGCACATGCTGGCCATCGGCAGCCTGGATCACTCGTACATCGTGCGGCTGCTGGGGATCTGCCCGGGCCCGCAGCTGCAGCTGGTGACGCAGCTGCTGCCGCTGGGCTCGCTGCTCGACTACGTGCGCAAGAACCGCGGCGCCATCAGCCCCCAGCTGCTGCTCAACTGGTGCGTGCAGGTGGCCAAGGTCAGTGCCCGCGGGGCCACAGCCCTGCTGAGACCTCAAAAACTGAGAGGGTGGAGGGTTTGGGGTGGTTCCTGTCCGTTCCTTCCGTCCTAAATATTGAGGGTGAAGGGTTTGGGGTGGTTCCTGTCCATTCCTTCCGTCCTAAATAATGAGGGTGAAGGGTTTGGGGTGGTTCCTGTGTGTTCCTTCCGTCCTAAAAACTGAGAGGGTGGAGGGTTTGGGGTGGTTCCTGCCCGTTCCTTCCGTCCTAAATATTGAGGGTGAAGGGTTTGGGGGGGTTCCTGTGTGTTCCTTCCGTCCTAAATATTGAGGGTGGAGGGTTTGGGGTGGTTCCTGTGTGTTCCTTCCGTCCTAAAAACTGAGAGGGTGAAGGGTTTGGGGTGGTTCCTGTGTGTTCCTTCTGTCCTAAATATTGAGGGTGAAGGGTTTGGGGTGGTTCCTGTGTGTTCCTTCTGTCCTAAATATTGAGGGTGAAGGGTTTGGGGTGGTTCCTGTGTGTTCCTTCCGTCCTAAATATTGAGGGTGAAGGGTTTGGGGTGGTTCCTGTGTGTTCCTTCTGTCCTAAATATTGAGGGTGAAGGGTTTGGGGTGGTTCCTGTGTGTTCCTTCTGTCCTAAATATTGAGGGTGAAAGGTTTGGGGTGGTTCCTGCTCGTTCCTTTATATAAAAAATAAGTATCGAGCATTTAATACAGCATATCACCAATAACATGTACACATTCTATAACTTACAACAGAAATAGATATCAAGTATTTTTTTTTTAAATAAGACAAAAATTTCCTGTTGGCACCTCTCCCTCCCGTGTGTTTTAGGGCATGTACTACCTGGAGGAGCACCGCATAGTGCACAGGAACCTGGCTGTTATATCCTCTATAATCCAATATATAACCAATAGAATACACATATAATAAATATATAAATACAATAAATAAACAAACAAATAAATAAATATTAAAAATTAAACTTTCTCCCCCATTTTCAGGGTATGTACTACCTGGAGGAGCACCGCATGGTGCACAGGAACCTGGCTGTTATATATTTTACATTATGCTATATATAAACGATATTATACACATATAATAAATACAATAAATAAACAAATAAATAAATATTAAAAATTAAACTTCCCCCCCATTTTAGGGTATTTACTACCTGGAGGAGCACCGCATGGTGCACAGGAACCTGGCTGTTATATTATGTATAATCCGATATATAACCAATATAATACACATATAATAAATATATTAATTAATTAATTAATTAAATAAATAAATATTAAAAATGAAACATTCTCCCCCGTTTTCAGGGCATGTACTACCTGGAGGAGCACCGCATGGTGCACAGGAACCTGGCTGTTATATTATATATAATCGAATATATAACCAATAGAATACACATATAATAAATATATTAATTAATTAATTAATTAAATATTAAAAATTAAACATTCTCCCCCATTTTCAGGGCATGTACTACCTGGAGGAGCACCACATGGTGCACAGGAACCTGGCTGTTATATCCTCTATAATCTAATATATAACCAATATAATACACATATAATAAATATATTAATTAATTAATTAATTAAATAAATAAATATTAAAAATGAAACATTCTCCCCCGTTTTCAGGGTATGTACTACCTGGAGGAGCACCGCATGGTGCACAGGAACCTGGCTGTTATATCCTCTATAATCCAATATATAACCAATAGAATACACATATAATAAATATATTAATTAATTAATTAATTAAATATTAAAAATGAAACATTCTCCCCCGTTTTCAGGGCATGTACTACCTGGAGGAGCACCGCATGGTGCACAGGAACCTGGCTGCCCGGAACGTGCTGCTCAAGTCGCCCAGCCAGGCGCAGGTGGCCGATTTCGGCATCGCCGACCTGCTCTACCCCGACGACAAGAAATACTTCTACAACGAGCTCAAGGTGGGGCTGGGGGCTGCCACCGCCGAGGGGCACCGGTGGGACCCCCAAATGGCACCGGTGGGACCCCCAAATGGCATTGGTGGGACCCCCAAATGGCATTGGTGGGACCTCAAATGGCACCCAAATGGCACCCACAATGGCGTTGGTGTCACCCCCGAGGGGCATCGGTGTGACCCCCAATGGCATTGGTGGGACCCCCAAATGGCACCCAAATGGCACCCATGTCACCCTGAAATGGCATCGCTGTCACCCCAAATGGCATTGGTGGGACCCCCAAATGGCACCCATGTCACCCACAATGGCGTTGGTGTCACCCCCGAGGGGCATCGGTGTGACCCCCAATGGCATTGGTGGGACCCCCAAATGGCACCCAAATGGCACCCGTGTCACCCCAAATGGCATCGGTGGGACCTCAAATGGCACCCAAATGGCACCCATGTCACCCTGAAATGGCGTCGGTGTCACCCGCTCTGGGACACCCCAAATGGCATTGGTGTCACCCCAAATGGCATTGGTGGGACCTCAAATGGCACCCAAATGGCACCCATGTCACCCCAAATGGCACCCATGTCACCCCAAATGGCATTGGTGTCACCCCAAATGCCATCGATGTCACCCACACCACACCCACGGTATCCCCCAAATGGCATCGGTGTCACTCCACTCTGGGACAGCCAAAATGCCATCCTGTCACCCCAAATGGCATTGGTGCCATCCATTCTGGGACACCCTAAATGGCATCGGTGGGACCCCCAAATGGCACTGGTGTCACACCCAAGGGGCATCGGTGTCACACCCAAAAGGGGCATTGGTGTCACCCATTCTGCCCCCTGGGCTCGCTCAAATGCCATCTGTGTCACGTGCTCTGTACCTCTGGGACTGCCCTGACACCATTGTCCCCACGGTGTCCCCATGGTGTCCCCATGGTGTCCCCCCATTGTCCCCATGTCCCCACGGTGTCCCCTCCTTCCCTGCAGACGCCCATCAAGTGGATGGCGCTGGAGAGCATCCACTTTGGCAAGTACACGCACCAGAGCGACGTCTGGAGCTACGGTGAGCCCGCACCGCTGTCCCCAATGTCCCCAATGTCCCCAATGTCCTGTGCTGTCCACCAGTGTCCCCAATGTCCCCCGTGTGCTGTGCCCTGGTGTACCCCCGTGTCTCCTGCTGTCCCCCAGTGTCACCGATGTCCTGTGCTGTCCCTGCTATCCCCTGCTGTCCCTGATGTCCCTTGGTGTCCCCTGCTGTCCCCAGTGTCCCCATGGCTCACAGCTGTCCCTGCTGTCCCCAGGGGTGACACTGTGGGAGATGATGACATTTGGGGCCGAGCCCTACGCCGGGATCCCTCTGTCCCCTGCTGTCCCTGGTGTCCCTGTGGCTCACAGCTGTCCCTCAGTGTCCCCTGCTGTCCCTCACTGTCCCTGCTGTCCCCAGGGGTGACACTGTGGGAGATGATGACATTTGGGGCTGAGCCCTTTGCTGGGATCTGCCTGGCCGGGCTGTCCCTCTGTCCCCTGCTGTCCCTGGTGTCCCTGTGGCTCACAGCTGTCCCTCAGTGTCCCCTGCTGTCCCTCACTGTCCCTGCTGTCCCCAGGGGTGACACTGTGGGAGATGATGACATTTGGGGCTGAGCCCTATGCTGGGATCCACCTGGCCAGGCTGTCCTCAGTGTCCCCAGTGTCCCTGTAGTCCCAGCTGTCCCCTGCTGTCCCTCACTGTCCCCTGCTGTCCCCAGGGGTGACACTGTGGGAGATGATGACATTTGGGGCTGAGCCCTTTGCTGGGATCTGCCTGGCCGGGCTGTCCCTCTGTCCCCTGCTGTCCCCGGTGTCCCTGTGGCTCACAGCTGTCCCTCAGTGTCCCCAGTGTCCCCATGGCTCACAGCTGTCCCCTGCTGTCCCCAGGGGTGACACTGTGGGAGATGATGACCTTCGGGGCCGAGCCCTACGCCGGGATCCGCCTGGCCGAGGTTCCTGACCTGCTGGAGAAGGGCGAGCGGCTCTCGCAGCCCCAGATCTGCACCATCGACGTCTACATGGTCATGGTGAAATGTGAGCGGGGACACCGGGGGACACCGGGGTGGCACCAGGGCTGGCACAAGGCTGGCACAGTGCTGGCAGGGTCCTTCTGCTGTCCCCAGGGTGGGGTCCCCCAGAGCTGCCACCAGGGCTGGGCAGGGTCCTGCTGCTGTCCCCAGAGTTGTCCCCAGGGCTGCCACCAGAGCTGGCACCAGGCTGGCACCGGGGTGTCACCAGGGCGTCACAAGGGCTGGGCAGGGTCCTGCTGCTGTCCCCACCCACGTCCCCATCCCTAGGCAGGGTCCTAGCAGTGTCCCCACTCCTGTGACCAGGTCCCTGCCGTGTCCCCATGCCCAGAGCCGTGTCCTGGCCATGTCCCTGTCCCCAGGCAGGGTCCTCACTGTGACCAGGTCTCTGTCACGTCCCCGTTCCCGTGGCCACGTCCAAGTCCTGTCCCAGGCTGTGTCCTGGCCGTGTTCCCACCCCGTGACCGTGTCCCTGTCCCTGTCCCTGTCCCTGTCCCCAGCCCATGTCCCTGTCCCTGTCCCCAGCCCTGTGTCCCTGTCCCTGTCCTCAGCCCTGTGTCCCTGTCCCAGCCCATGTCCCTGTCCCTGTCCCTGTCCCCAGCCCGTGTCCCTGTCCCCATCCCTGTCCCAGCCCATGTCCCTGTCCCTGTCCCCAGCCCTGTGTCCCTGTCCCTGTTCCCAGCCCGTGTCCCTGTCCCCATCCCTGTCCCAGCCCATGTCCCTGTCCCTGTTCCCAGCCCATGTCCCTGTCCCTGTCCCTGTCCCAGCCCCGTGTCCCTGTCCCAGCCCTGTGTCCCTGTCCCTGTCCCCAGCCTGTGTCCCTGTCCCTGTCCCTGTCCCAGCCCTGTGTCCCTGTCCCTGTTCCCAGCCCGTGTCCCTGTCCCTGTCCCCCAGGCTGGATGATTGATGAGAACATCCGCCCCACCTTCAAGGAGCTGGCCAACGAGTTCACCCGCATGGCCCGGGACCCCCCGCGCTACCTGGTCATCAAGGTGAGACCCCAAACCCCCCCAGAACCCCCCAGAGCTACCTGGTCATCAAGGTGAGCCCCCCAAACCCCCCCCAGGACCCCCCAGAGCTACCTGGTCATCAAGGTGAGCCCCCCAAACCCCCCCCAGGACCCCCCAGACCCCAAAACCCCCAACCCCTGATCTGTTCTCCACCCTCCCCATATCTGGTGACCAAGGTGAGCCCCTGAGCCCCCCCAAACACTCCCCAGACCCCCAAACCCTCATCCTTGACCCAGGACCCCCCCCTCACCTGGTGACCAAGATGAGCCCCCAAACCCCCCCAAAACCCCTCCCAGACCCCCATCCCTGACCCTTTCCCTCCCATATCTGGTGACCAAGATGAGCCCCCCCAAACCCCCCCCAAACGCCCCCCACACCCCCCAGACCCCCCAAAACCCCCAACCCTGACCCTTCCCCCCATCAGGAGAGCGGGGCCGCGCCCCCCGGCGAGCCCCCCCCCCTCAGCGAGAAGGAGCTGGACGAGGTGGAGACGCTGGAGCTGGAGGAGGAGGAGGAGGAGGAGGAGGAGCTGGACGGGACCTTCGGCCTCGCGCCCGGGCTGGGCCCGCAGCGCCCCCGCGGCAGCTGCGCCCGGGTGAGACCCCCGGGGGAAATGGGGGGGAAATGGGGGAGAATGGGGGGACTGGGGAAGGGGGAAATGGGGGAGAATGGGGGAGAATGGGGGCACTGGGGAAGGGGGAAATGGGGGAGAATGGGGGAATTGGGAAAGGGGAAAATGGGGGAGAATGGGGGGACTGGGAAAGGGGGAAATGGGGGAGAATGGGGGAGAATGGGGAAGGGAGAAATAGGGGATTGGGGAAGGGGGAAATGGGGGAATTGGGGAAGGGGGAAATGGGGGAGAATGGGGGCACTGGGAAAGGGGGAAATGGGGGAGAATGGGGGGATTGGGAAAGGGGGAAATGGGGGAGAATGGGGGCACTGGGAAAGGGGGAAATGGGGGAGAATGGAGGGATTGGGGAAGGGGGAAATGGGGGAGAATGGGGGAGAATGGGGAAGGAGGAAATGGGGGAGAATGGGGGGACTGGGAAAGGGGGAAATGGGGGAGAATGGGGGAGAATGGGGGAGAATGGGGAAGGGAGAAATAGGGGATTGGGGAAGGGGGAAATGGGGGAATTGGGAAAGGGGGAAATGGGGGAGAATTGGGGGCTTGGGAAAGGGGGAAATGGGGGAGAATGGGGGGACTGGGAAAGGGGGAAATAGGGGAATTGGGAAAGGGGGAAATGGGGGAGAATGGGGGGACTGGGAAAGGGGGAAATGGGGGAGAATGGAGGGATTGGGGAAGGGGGAAATGGGGGAATTGGGAAAGGGGGAAATGGGGGAGAATGGAGGGACTGGGAAAGGGGGAAATGGGGGAATTGGGAAAGGGGGAAATGGGGGAGAATGGAGGGATTGGGGAAGGGGGAAATGGGGGAGAATGGAGGGATTGGGGAAGGGGGAAATGGGGGAATTGGGAAAGGGGGAAATGGGGGAGAATGGAGGGATTGGGGAAGGGGGAAATGGGGGAGAATGGAGGGATTGGGGGATTCAGAGGGTTCGGGGGGATTGGGGGATTGGGGGAGATCGAGGGGAATGGGGGGGCTCGGGGATGTCACCGCGCTGTCCCCATGATGTCCTGGTGGTGTCCCCACCATGTCCCCGTGGTGTCCCCACCATGTCCCCGTGGTGTCCCTCCCGTGTCCCCTCGGTGTCCCTCCCGTGTCCCCTCGGTGTCCCCTCGGTGCCAGCCCCGGTGTCCCCCCGGTGTCCCCGCAGAGCCCGAGCCTGCTGAGCGCCCCCGCCGGGTACATCCCCATGAACCAGCCCGGCCTGGGCTGCGCCCGACAGGTACCGGGGGCTGGGGGGGCTCTGGGGGGCTTTGGGGGGGCTCTGGGGGTTTGGGGGGCTTGAGGGTTGGGGTCTCGTTGGGGTCTCCCCCTGTTACTATCGTGTACCCGCAGTGGGGGGGTCCTGGGGCAGATTTGGGGTCCTGGGGCAGATTTAGGGTGTCCCCCCTGACCCCCTCTCCCCATATCCTCAGCCCGGAGGGGGTCCCAGGCTGGGTTTGGGGTTCCCAGGGTGGGTTTGGAGTCCCCGGGGGCAGATTTAGGGTGTCCCCCCTGACCCCCTCTCCCTGTATCCCCAGCCCAGGGGGTCGCGGGGCAGATTTGAGATCTCAGGATGGTTTTGGGGTCCTGGCGCAGGTTTGGGGTCCCCGGGGGCAGATTTAGGGTGTCCCCCCTGACCCCCTCTCCCCGTATCCCCAGCCCGGAGGGGTCCCAGGGCAGGTTTGGGATCTCAGGGCAGATTTGGGGTGTCCCCCCTGACACCCTCTCCCCGTATCCTCAGCCCGGGGGGGGTCCCAGGGTGGGTTTGGGGTTCCCAGGGTGGGTTTGGGGTCCCCGTGGGCAGGTTTGGGGTGTCCCCCCTGACTCCCCCTCTCCCCGTATCCCCAGCCCGGGGGTCCCAGGGCAGGTTTGGGATCTCAGGGCAGGTTTGGGGTGTCCCCCCTGACTCCCCCTCTCCCCGTATCCCCAGCCCGGGGGGTCCCAGGGTGGGTTTGGGATCTCAGGGCAGGTTTCGGGGTGTCCCCCCTGACCCCCCCTCTCCCCGTATCCCCAGCCCGGGGGGGTCCTGGGGCAGGTTTGGGATCTCAGGGCAGGTTTGGGGTGTCCCCCCTGACCCCTTCTGTCCCCCTCTCCCCGTATCCCCAGCCCGGGGGTCGCGGGGCAGGTTTGGGGTTCCCAGGGCGGTTTTGGGGTGTCCCCCCTGACTTCCCCCTCTCCCCGTATCCCCAGCCCGCGGGGTCGCGCCCGCCGCGCCGTTCCCGGCAGGGCTCGCTGGGCCGGACGGTGTCCGAGTGCTCCGAGGGTCGCGGCACCGCCTCGGAGCTGGAGCTGGGGGGCTCGGGGGGGTCCCTGGGGGGGTCCCTGTGCCGCAGCCTCCGCTCCAGGGGCGGGGACAGCGCGTACCTGTCCCAGCGGGAGAGCCTGCAGCCCCCGCCGGGGCCCGGCTCCGAGGGCAGCGAGGAGGACCCCAACGGATACGTGAGCCCCACCTGCGCCCTGCGAGGTCAGGGGGCGCCCTGGGGGGGTCCCATCCTGCTGGGATGGGGCTGGGGGGATTGGGGAGGGGGGGTCGCATCCCTTTGGGTCGGGTTTTAGGCTCCCCCCTGTCCTTGGGGGTCTTTGTGGGGGTCCCATCCTGCGGGGATGGGGCTGGGGGCTTCCCTTATGCCTGGGGGTCTTGGGGAGGGAGGGGGGGGGGGTCTCGTTCCATTGGGTTGGGTTTTGGGGCTCCCCGCGTCCATGGGGGCCCTTATGGGGGGGGTCTGTCCCGTTGGATCAGGTTTTGGGGCTCTCTCTGTCTGTGGGGGTTTAGAGAGGGAGGGTCCCATCCCTTTGGGGAGGGTCCCATCCCTTTGGGTTGGGTTTTGGGGTTTCCTCTGTCCTTGGGGGTCCTTTGGGGGGTGGTCCCATCCCACTGGGTTGGGCTTTGGGGCTCCCCCCGTTCATGGGGGTTCTTACTGGGGGCTCTGTCCCACTCGAATGGGGCTGGGGGTCTTGGGGAAAGGGCAGGGGGGTCCCCAATCCATTGGATCGGGATTTGAAGCTCCCTCCATCTGTGAGGGGCCTTTTGGGAGGGGTCCCATCCCACTGGGTGGGGTTTTGGGGCTCCCCCTGTCCGTGGGGGTCCTTTAGGGGAGGGGTCCCATCCCACTGGGTGGGGTTTTGGGGCTCACCCCATCCATGGGGGTCCTTATTGGGGGCTCTGTTCACTGCATTGGGTCTGGGGTCTCCTCCCAGTTCATGGGGGGGCCTTACTGGGAGTCTTTTCCCCCACTAGATCGGGTCTGGGGGTCCCATCCTGCAGGGTTTGGGGTTCCTGTGGCTCCGGGGGGGGTCCTACCCCTATTTTTGGGGGGTCCCTGTGCCTCTGGGGGGGTCCATGCCCATTTTTGGGGTTTGGGGGCTCATTTAGGGGAAGCTCCTTTAGGATTTTAGGACCCCCGTGAGGTCTCGGGGGGAGGGTCCTGACCTTTATCTGCCCCTTCCCCTTCAGACCCCGCCGGGTGCTCGGCACCGGATGCAGGTGAGGAGGATGAGGATGAGGATGAAGAGTACGAATACATGAACCGACCCCCCCAGCCCCGCCCGGCCTCGCTGGAAGAGCTGGGCTACGAATACATGGAACTGGGGGGCTGCGACCCCCCCCCTCGCGCGGGGAGACCCCCGGGACCCCCCAAAACCGAGGGTGACCGCGGAGAGGAAGAGGAGGAGGAGGAGGAGGGAGACGAAGAGGAGGAAGATTACGAATACATGAACAAACAACCGCGGCTCAGCCGCTCCCTCCGCCACCACGGCTACACCGAGATGAGGCCGGGGGACCCTCCCGCGACCCCCGCCCGCCTTGAGGAGGGGGAGGATGAGGAGGGCGAGGAAGGTTACGAGGAGATGGAGGCGGTGCTGCGGCCCCGGTGCCGCCCCCTGCCCATGAAGCCCCTGCGGAGCTTGGAAGCCTCGGACTGCGCCTTCGATAACCCCGACTATTGGCACAGCCGCCTCTTCGCCAAGGCCCGCCGGACTTAGGGGGGACCCCTCCCCAAATTGGGCGGGGGGGCTCGCAGTGAATATGAAGGATCCCCCTCACCCCCACCCCAACCCCCCCAACCGCGTTTGGGGGTCTCTCTGTGACTTTTTTTGCCTTTTTTTGCCTTTTTTTCCACTCCCTCCCTGGTGTTTTTTTTTACGCCCCCCCCAGGAGACCCCTCCCCATCTTTTCCTTCCTCCCCCTCCCAGTTTTTCCCTTCCTCCTCCCTCATTTGGGGTCTCGGGGGTCCACACGTGGGATTTCTGAAGGACCCCAGACTCATTTTATTTTCATTTTATCAGTGAAGGTTTGGGGGTGTCCTGGGATCCTTTATTTGCCTTTTTTTTTCCTCTTCCTCCCCGTTTTTTTTACGCCCCCCCCCCCCAGGAGACCCCTCCCCATCTTTTCCTTCCTCCCCCTCCCATTTTTTCCTTCCACCCCCTCCCCATTTTTCCTTCCTCCTCCTCCTCCCTCATTGAAGGTGCTCCCCAAATCCCTGGGGGGGGTCTGGGGGATCCCTGGGAGAATTTGGGGTCTCTTGAGGACCCCAGACTCATTTTATTTTCAGGTTCACCCTGCTGAGTGAAGGTTTGGGGGTGTCCCCCGCCCCCTGAGGTCGGGGGGACCCCCGGGATCCCTTTTGGGGGGGGGTTTCTCCTTTTTTGGGGGGTTTCTCCCCGGTTTTTCGGGTTGGGGGAGCCCCCGCTCAGGGATCGCCCCCGGCCCCGGGGGTCGCGCGGGATGAATGAAAATAAAAGAATTTGAATAAAAAACGTCCGGGATGAGGCTTGGGGGGGTCCGGGAGGGGATGGACCGGGGGATACCGGACAGGAGACCGGGACCAAGGTCCGGGCACGGCGACAGCCCCGGTGCCGGTACCGGGGGCGGGGGGGGTCATGGGGGGAGCACCGGACAGGGGAGTCCGGCGGGGTTGGAACCGTGGGGATGAGGCCGATGGGTGAGTCCGGTGTCACGGTCCGGGGACAGCAGGGACCGGTCCCGGTGTGGCCGCGGTGCCGGTGCTGGGGGGTAACGGGGCTGAGTTGGGCGGGGGTGGCGGGTCTGGGGGTTGTGAGTGAGAGTGGTGCTGCAGGGTTGGATCAGGAACATGCTGGGGACCCCAAAAGCGGAGGGAGGGGCAGATCCATCGCTCCCGGTGCTCTCCCGGTACCGAAATTCCCGTTCCCTCCTCCCGCCTACATCCCCCAACACCCCCCGCGCACAACTTCCGCTTTCACTCCCGCCTCCTCTCGCGAGAGCCGCGCTGCACGCTGGGAGTTGCAGTCCGTGGGGGCGGGGCTGCGCACACCACACCCCCGTCCGGGGCTCTGTGCGCGGGGGCCGCCGGGAGTTGTAGTCCGGGGGGGCGGGGTGGACTCGCGTTCCCAGCGTGCCGCGCGCGGAGCCCGCGCTCTGCCCTGCTCGCGCCTCCGGCTCGCGGTCCCGGGGGCTCCTCAGCGCCGGGCGGGGTGGGGGGAAGCTCGAGCAGGCCCGGGGGGCTCCGGGGGGCTCGGCGGGGCTCCCACCATGTCGGGCGAGGAGGAGGCCACCGAGCTCACCATCGCCGAGGACCTGGTGGTCACCAAGTACAAGATGGGGGGGGACATCGCCAACCGTGAGTGCTGGGCCGCGGTCGGGATGGAGGGGTTGGGGGGGGCGCTGAGGGGAAAGCGCTGAGGGGGAAGCGCTGAGGGCGGGGGGGGAGCGGCCGGGCCTGAGGGTGAAACCCCCGCGGGTGAGACCCCCGGGTTGGGGAGCGGTGTTTGGGGCTGGGGGGAGCTGTGCCGGTGTGACCCCCCCCCCCCCGCCCCTACCCCCGGTACGGCGGGAGGCTCCCGGTGCTGGCGGGGCCCGGCCCCGCGCGGCCGCCGCCGCCGCTGCCGGCACGTGGTACCGCGCCCCACGTGCACCGGGGGAGCGGGGCCGGGCCTGCCGTCCCCCCCCCGCCCCGGTGCTCCAGACCCCGCCGGTGCCGCTTTTGTTCACGTGTGACCCCCCCCGGCCCATCTCCGGTACCGGAGAGGGGGGGCTGAACACCGAGGTGGCGGCGGGGACGGGACGGGAGTGGGGGAGCCGCAGGTGGGGGGGCCTGGAGGGAACGGGGCTGCTCCGGGAACGGGGCTGTGCTGGGAATGGTGGGGTCCGGGTCTGGGAATGGGGCACGGAACCGGTCTGGGGGTCCTGTCCCGGGAACGAGATCTCGTACCGGGAACGGGGCTCCAGTTCTGGGGGTTCCGTCCCAAGAACGGGGTCCTGTCCCAGGAACGGGGCTCCGGTTCTGGGAACAGGGTCCGGTTCTGGGAATGGGGATCCAGCCCCGGGAACGGGATCCAGCCCCGGGAATGGGGTCCAGAAGGTTCTGGGAATGGGGGTCCGGTTTTGGGAATAGGGTCCCGAACCGGTCTGGGGGTCCTGTCTCGGTAATGTGGATCCAGTCCCGGTCAGGATGGGGGTCCTGTCCCGGGAATGTGGCTCCGGTTCTGGAAATGGGGTCCCGAACCGGTCTGGGGGTTCCGTCCCAGGAACGGGGGTCCTGTCCCGGTAATGTGGATCCAGCCCCGGGAATGAGGCTCTTGTCCCGGTCAGAACGGGTTCCTGTCCCGGTAACGGGGCTCCAGCCGCTGCCCCCACCCCCGCCAGGCTCTGCCCCCTCCTTTCCTCTCCCGGTTATTTTTTAAGCCCATTCCCGGTGTCCCGGCTCCGGGACCGCCCGGACCGGTTCCGCGGGGCTCCCCGGTGTCCCCACCCCGCTTCCTGCTGACTGCGGAGCTTCTTTGGAGCCGCCGGTGGCCCGGGAGGCGCCTCGGGAGCCGGGATTCCCTTCGGGAAGGGAGGGAAGTTTGGCCGCCTCCCATCCCGGGGGGAAAGGCAGCTCCCAGCAGGTTGGGAAGAGCAAACACACACACACAAAAAAACCAAAAAACAAAACGGCAAAAAAACCCGCAAAAAAACCCCACAAAAAGAACAAACACACACACACACACAAAAAGTCCGGCAAAAAGACCCTTGCAGCTGTCGGTTTTTAGGGATAAAAAGTTCCTCAACTCCCTAAAAAACATCGGGAAGGAGAGAGGAATTCCAGGAGTTCCTGTTCATCTGATCCCCTGGAATGCTCTGAGGGTTTTTCCCCTTTATCTGCTTTTATTTTTTTTTTTTTATTATTATTTTTTTTTCCCTCTCCCTGTTTGTTTTATTCCCCCTCCGTGTCCCGCCGGCTCTTATCAGCAATGTTATCCTGGCTTTGAAATATTCCCAACTTTCCCATGGAAAAGTGCTGGGATTTGAAGGCCTTGCACAGGTGACAGAGGCACAGCACTGCTGAGGATTCCTGGGAATTCTGAGCACCTTGGGACAAAGGGGGAATGGGAGGGGACATTCCAGCACCCCAGAATGTTTTGGGCATCCCATTCCAGCACCCCAGAATGTTTTGGGAATCCCATTCCAGGATCCTAGAATGTTTTAGGAATCCCTTGCCAGAATCCCAAAATATTTTGGGATCTCATTCCAAGATCCCAGAATGATTTGGGATCCCATTCCAGCACCCCAGAATACTTTAGGAATTCCAGTCCAGAATCTCAGAATATTTTGGGATCCAAGTCCAGCATCCCTGAATATTTTGGGGTCTCATTCCAGGATCTCAAAATATTTTAGGATCCCATTCCAGGATCCCAGAATATTTTAGGATCCCATTCCAGAATCCCAAAATATTTTGGGATCAAATTCCAGGATCCCAGAATGCTTTAGGAATTCCATTCCAGGATCCCAGAATATTTTGGGATCCCAGTCCAGGATCCCAGAATATTTTAGGAATCCCTTTCCAGAATACCAAAATATTTTGGAATCCCATTCCAGTATCCCTGAATATTTCAGGATCCCAGAATATTTTGGGAATCCCTTTCCAGAATCCCAAAATATTTTAGGATCCCAGTCCAGGATCCCAAAATATTTTGGGATCGGCCCCGTGCAGGGAGCTGGATGAGGTCTGGGGCCACCTCTTTTGCCCAAGGCAGGCTGGAATTCCTGCTGGGTTATTTTGGGAGTGGAGCATTCCCCAAACATCCTGGGGCATTCCCTGAGTCAGCCCAGGGAAAACTGGGACTCGTGGGGTGGTGGCCTTTGATGTGTCCCAGTCATTCCCAAACCTGTTCCCATGGATTCCTTGGAAAACTGGGACTCGTGGGGTGGTGGCCTTTGATGTGTCCCAGTCATTCCCAAACCTGTTCCCCCTGAGCTCTGACTTGTCCCAAAGGAATTCGGCCGCGTGGCGCTTCCCTCTTCCCAAACAAGGGAAATAAATAAAATAGAATATATATTTATTCATATATATATAAAAGATAGGAATGAGTGAAATTAAAAAAAAATGAATTAAAACAAAATTTAGGCCTTTCCCGGGTGTGGAATCTCGGGAATAGGATTTGAGGTGTTGGATTTGGGGTTGTGAATCCATGAAAGGGGTGGGAACCCCATGAAATAAATGGGAACCCCATGAAATAAATGGGAACCCCATGAAATAAATGGGGATCCCATGAAATAAATGGGAACCCCATGAAATAAATGGGGATCCCATGAAAAGGATGGGAACCCCATGAAAGGGATGGGAACCCCATGAAATAGATGGGAATCCCATGAAATAAATGGGGATCCCATGAAATTATTTGGAATCCCATGAAAGGGATGGGAACCCCATGAAAGGGATGGGAACCCCATGAAATGGATGGGAACCCCATGAAATAAATGGGAATCCCATGAAATTATTGGGAATCCCATGAAATGAATGAGAACCCCATGAAAGGGATGGGAACCCCATGAAAGGGATGGGAACCCCATGAAAGGGATGGGAACCCCATGAAAGGGATGGGAACCCCCATTAAATTATTGGGAACCCCATGAAATGGATGGAAACCCCATAAAATCAGTGGAAACCCCATAAAATGGATGGGAACCCCATGAAATGGATGGGAACCCCATGAAATGGATGGAAACCCCATAAAATCAGTGGAAACCCCATAAAATGGATGGGAACCCCATGAAAGGGATGGAAACCCCATAAAATGAATGGAAACCCCATAAAATGGATGGGAACCCCATGAAAGGGGTGGGAACCCCATGAAATAAATGGGAATCCCATGAATTTATTGGGAATCCCATGAAATGAATGAGAACCCCATGAAATGGATGGGAACCCCATGAAAGGGATGGGAACCCCATTAAATTATTGGGAATCCCATGAAATGGATGGGAACCCCATGAAATGAATGGAAACCCCATAAAACCAGTGTGAACCCCATAAAATCAATGGAAACCCCATAAAATGGATGGGAACCCCATGAAAGGGATGGGAACCCCATGAAAGGGATGGGAACCCCATAAAAGGGATGGGAACCCCATAAAATAAATGGAAAGCCCATGAAAGGGATGGGAACCCCATAAAATAAATGGAAAGCCCATAAAATGGATGGGAACCCCATAAAATGCTGTTTTTTTGGGAATTTCAGGGGTGCTCCGTGCCGTGGTGGAGGCAGCGGCTCCTGGCGCCTCCGTGCTGTGCCTGTGTGAGAAGGGAGATGCCATGATCATGGAGGAGACAGGGAAAATCTTCAAGAAGGAAAAGGAAATGAAGAAAGGTGAGGATCTCCGTCCTGAGAATGAGGAATTCCTTGGTTTTAACCCCAAATCCTCCCTGCTGCAGCTCAGTTTCCATAATTCAAATAATTCCATTGGGAGGGCGACTCTGCAGGGTTTGGGGCACTGGGATTTGTCACCAAATTCCCATCCTGAGGGTGCTGCAAGGAGGTTTAAGTGAGATATCAGGAAGAAATTCCTCCCTGTGAGGTCCTGGAATGGGATTCCCAACCCTTCAGAGTGACCCAGGGGTAGGAAAAGGTGTCCCAAGAGGGTGGAAAAGCTTTAAAGGTCCCCAAAATCCCAAAATTGGAGGTGCTGGAAGTCACTGGAATGGATTTCCCATCCCTCTGAGTGACCCAGGCCAGGCTGGAGCAGCCTGGAATAGGGGAAGGTGCCCCAAGAGGGTGGAAAAGTTTTAAAGGTGACCCCAATCCCAAAATTGGAGGTGCTAGAAGTAGATTTAGGTGGGATATTGGGAAGAAAGAGGCACTGGAATGGGGGAAAGTGTCCCAAGAAGGTGGAATGGAGCTTCAAGGTCCCCAAATGGGGATTTAAGGTCCCCAAATCCCAAAGGTGGAGATGCTGGAAATCACTGGAATGGAATTCCCATCCCTCTGAGTGTCCCAGGCCAGGCTGGAGCAGCCCAGAATAGGGGAAGGTGTCCCGAGAGGGTGGAATGGAGCTTCAAGGTCCCCAAATGGGGATTAAAGGTCCCCAAATCCCAAAGTTGGAGGTGCTAGAAGTAGGTTCAGGTGGGATATTGGGAAGAAAGAGGCACTGGAATGGATTTCCCATTCTTTTAAGTGTCCCAGGCCAGGCTGGGCTAGGGGAAGGTGTCCCAGGAGGGTGGAGTGGAGCTTTAAGGTGACCCCAATCCCAAAGCTGGAGGTGCTAGAAGTAGATTTAGGTGGGATATGAGGAAGAAATTCCTCCCTGTGAGGTGCTGGAATGGAATCCCCATCCCTGCAAAGTGACCCAGGCCAGGCTGGGCTAGGGGAAGGTGTCCCAAGAGGGTGGAATGGAGCTTCAAGGTCCCCAAATGGGGATTAAAGGTCCCCAAATCCCCAAATTGGAGGTGCTGGAAATCACTGGAATGGAATTCCCATCCCTCTGAGTGTCCCAAGCCAGGCTGGGGTATGGGAAGGTGCCCCAAGAGGGTGGAATGGAGCTTTAAAGTGACCCCAATCCCAAAATTGGAGGTGCTGGGAGTAGGTTCAGGTGGGATGTTGGGAAGAAAGAGGCACTGGAATGGATTTCCCATTCTTTTAAGTGTCCCAGGCCAGGCTGGGCTAGGGGAAGGTGTCCCAGGAGGGTGGAGTGGAGCTTTAAGGTGACCCCAATCCCAAAATTGGAGGTGCTAGAAGTAGATTTAGGTGGGATATCAGGAAGAAATTCCTCGCTGTGAGGTGCCAGAATGGAATCCCCATCTCTGCAAAGTGACCCAGGCCAGGCTGGAGCAGCCTGGAATAGGGGAAGGTGTCCCGAGAGGGTGGAATGGAGCTTTAAGGTCATTCCAAATCCCAAATCCCTGATTTTTTCCCCTGTTCCCTTGGCCAGGAATCGCCTTCCCCACGAGTATATCCGTCAATAACTGTGTGTGTCACTTCTCCCCGCTCAAGAGCGACCAGGATTACATCCTCAAGGACGGCGATTTGGTCAAAATGTGAGTGCCTGGATCCCAATCCATGGGAATCCATCCCCTCTCCCTTCCCAAAAAACCCCAAAACTCCAAAATTCCTCAGCTTACAAAAACCTCTCAGACCAGCGCGCGTTTTTGCCACGGCGTTAATTCCTTGTTAATTAAAGCCTAATAACGAGCCTGGAGGGGCTCTTGGGGGCAGCACTGCACGTGCTGGGGTCCAGCTGGAATTGCTGGGATTGCTGGGATTGCTGGAATTCCCATTTTGCCTCTGTTGCAGCGACCTGGGCGTGCACGTGGACGGCTTCATCGCCAATGTGGCGCACACCTTCGTGCTCGGCGCCTCCAAGGTGGGTTTGTCATCGGGGGGTGTCTGCTGGGACTGGGGCAGCCTTGGGGTGCCAGGGGCTCTGCAGCCACCCTGGAACCTCTGGGTCTGAGGTGGCACCACCCTCTGGGGTGTCAGGAGCCAAGGTAGCACCATCCTGGAACCTCTGGATCCAAGGTGGCACCATCCTGGAACCTCTGGGTCCGAGGTGGCACCACCCTGGAGCTGCTGGGTCTGAGGTGGCGCCACCTTGGGGTGTCACATTCTGAGTTGGCACCACTCTGGAACCTCTGGGTCTGAGGTGGCACCGCCCTCTGGGGTGTCAGGAGCCAAGGTAGCACCATCCTGGAACCTCTGGATCCAAGGTGGCACCACCCTGGAGCTGCTGGGTCTGAGGTGGCAGCACCCTGAGGTGTCACATTCTGAGGTGGCACCATCCTGGAACCTCTGGGTCTGAGGTGGTACCACCCTGAGGTGTCACATTCTGGGGCAGCACCACTCTGCAACTTCTGGGTCCAAGGTGGCACCACCCTGGAGCTGCTGGGTCTGAGGGGGCACCACCTTCTGGGGTGTCATATTCTGAGTTGGCACCATCCTGGAACCTCTGGGACTGAGGTGGCAGCACCCTGGGGTTTCACATTCTGAGGTGGCACCATCCTAGAACCTCTGGGTTTGGGGTGGCACCACCCTGGAGCTTCTGGATCCAAGGTGGCACCACCCTGGAATGTCACATTCTGAGGTGGCACCACCCTGGAACCTCTGTGACTGAGGTGGCAGCACCATGGAGCTGCTGGATTTGGGGTGGCAGCACCCTGGGGTGTCAGGATCCAAGGTGGCACCACCCTGGGGTGTCACATTCTGAGGTGGCACCACCCTGGATCCTCTGGATCTGAGGTGGCACCATCCCAAAATCTCTGGATCCAAGGTGGCAGCACCCCAGGGTCCCCTTTTTCCTGCTGGAATTCCCCAGGATGAACATTCCCTACCCCAAAACCAATCCCTGCTTCCCAAAACCAATCTCTGTTTCCCCTTTTTCCTGCTGGAATTCCCCAGGATGAACATTTCCCATTCCCCACCCCAAAACCAATCCCGGTTTCCCCTTTTTCCTGCTGGAATTCCCAGGATGAACATTTCCCAATTCCCCACCCCAAAACCAATCCCTGTTTCCCCTTTTTCCTGCTGGAATTCCCAGGATGAACCTTTTCCCATTCCCCACCCCAAAACCAATCCCTGTTTCCTCTTTTTCCTGCTGGAATTCCCCAGGATGAACATTTCCCAATTCCCCACCCCAAAACCAATCCCTGTTTCCCACTTTTCCCCCGGAATTTTGCTTTTTGATAACTTGGAAACTCCTGCTGTGAATTCCTCAGGTTATCCCGTTCTCTGGGAATAAATCCTGAGGAAAAACTGGGAAAAACTGTCCTGGGAATGGTTTTGCTCCAGTGGTTTTGGGGGAAAAAGCCCAAAATTCCCCATTGGAATTTTGCTGCATTCTTCCCAATCCGTATTTTTGATTGCACAGGGATGCCTGGACTGGGAACCCTCTGGAATTCTTTTTGGGGTTGGTTGGGACTTTTGGTTGGGACTTTTCCACCTCCCAGGCAGATTCCAGAGATTGGAATGAATCCCAAAACGTTGAATTTCCACCTCAAAAGCCTCAGAAATGCCAGATTTTGGTGTTTTTCCCAGGAAAATCCCGTGTCCGGCCGCAAAGCCGACGTCATCAAGGCAGCTCACCTGTGTGCCGAGGCCGCCCTGCGCCTGGTGAAACCCGGGAATCAGGTGGGAATTTGGGGAATTTTGGGCATCAAATGCACATTTGGGAATGTTGGGAATCAGCCCAGGGATTTTGGGACCCAACTCGTGGGATTTTTGTGGGAAATCCGGGAGCGGCCGTATGGAAAATTGATTTTTCTTTTTTTTTCTGTTGTTTTTGGAGGTGTTGGTGGGAAAAGTTTTGGGGTTTGTCCTAAAATATTTGGGATTTATGGAAAGGTCGTGCTTGGGGTGGGGATTTTTTTATCCATAAAATTGTAAAATTGGTGGTTTTTTCTGTGTTTTTTGTTGTTGTTTTAAATCCCAGAACACACAAGTGACAGAGGCCTGGAATAAAATCGCCCACGCGTTCCACTGCACACCCATTGAAGGTGAGGGGAAAAGGGGATTTCAGGGAAAAAGGGGATTTCAGGGAAAAAGGGGATTTCAGGGAAAAAGGGGATTTCAGGGAGAAGGGAATTCCAGGGAAAAGGGATAAAAGGGAAAAAGGAATTCCAGGGAAAAGGGATAAAAGGGAAAAGGGGATTCCAGGGAAGTTTCAGGGAAAAAGGGATCCCAGGGAGAAAAGGGATCACAGGGAAAAGGAGAATTTCAAGGAAAAGGGAATTTCAGGGAAAAGGGGAATTTCAGGGAAAAGGGATCACAGGGAAAAGGGAATCCAGGAAAAGGGAATTCTAGGGAAAAGGGATAAAAAGGAAAAAGGAATTCCAGGGAAAAAGGGAATCCAGGGAAAAGGGATAAAAAAGGAAAAGGGAATTCCAGGGAAAAAGGGAATCCAGGAAAAGGGGATTTCAGGGAAAAGGGATCACAGGGAAAGGGGATTCCAGTAAAAGGGATTTCCAGGGAAAAGGCAATCACAGAGAAAGGGGAATTTCAGGGAAAGGGGAATCATGGAGAAAGGGAACACAGGGATAAAGGAATAATGGAAAAAAAGGAATTCCAGGGAAAAGGGATTTCCAGGGAAATGGGGATCACAGGGAAAAGGGATCATGAGGGAAAAAAGGATTCCCCCAGGGAAAAGGGGAGAAAAGGGATCACAGAGAAAAAAGGATCATGGGGGAAAGGGATTCTAGGGAAAAGGGGTCCTGGGGAGAAGGGAAGGCTCTGGGGTTGCTGGATTGGGATCCTGGAGCTCATCCTGATCCTTTCCCCCCATGGGCTCTCCCTGTTATTGGTTAAATTCCCTGGGATTCCAGGAATTCCTGCTGCCTCCAGAGTGGGTTGGGAATGTTGGGAATGCCGGGGGCTCTTCAGGATTGGGCTGGGAGTGAGGGGTGGGAAAAGGGGGGAAATCCCCCAAATCCCTCTGGATTGGGGTGGGAGGGAAAAGGAGGAAATCCTCCAAATCCCTCTGGATTGGGGTGGGAGGGAAAAGGAGGAAATCCTCCAAATCCCTCTGGATTGGGGTGGGAGGGAAAAGGGGGGAATCCCCCAAAATCTGGATCTCACACAGCCCAGGGTGGGAATTCTGCCTGGGCTTGGCACTGTGGCTCCCAGTCCAACCCAGTACAGACCAGTCCAACCCACTGGTGTGCAGTGCCTGGAGCTCCCAGTGCATTGCAGTAACCCCAGTCTATCCCAGTAACCCCAGTCCATCCCAGTTAACCTCGGTCCACCCCAGTCCATCCCAGTAACCCCAGTCTATCCCAGTAACCCCAGTCCATCCCAGTTAACCTCGGTCCACCCCAGTCCATCCCAGTCCATCCCAGTAAGCCCAGTCTGTCCCATTAACCCCAGTCCATCCCATTAACTCCAGTCCATCCCAGTCTATCCCATTCCACCCCAGTCCGTCCCAGTCCCCTCCCAGTCCCTCCCATTAACTCCAGTCCATCCCAGTCTATCCCGTTCCATCCCAGTCCCTCCCAGTCTGTCCCAGTCCATCCCATTAACCCCAGTCCCTCCCAGTCCATTCCATTCCACCCCAGTCCGTCCCAGTCCCTCCCAGTCTGTACCAGTCCATCCCATTCCACCCCAGTCCGTCCCAGTCCCTCCCAGTCTGTACCAGTCCATCCCATTCCATCCCAGTCGCTCCCATTCCACCCCAGTCTATCCCAGTCCGTCCCAGTCCATCCCATTCCATCCCAGTCCATCCCATTCCACCCCAGTCCATCCCATTCCATCCCAGTCCATCCCAGTCCATCCCATTCCACCCCAGTCTGTCCCATTCCACCCCAGTCTATCCCAGTCCGTCCCAGTCCCTCCCATTCCACCCCAATCCCTCCCAGTCGCTCCCATTCCACCCCAGTCTGTCCCAGTCCGTCCCAGTCGCTCCCAGTCCGTCCCAGTCCATCCCAGTCCATCCCAGTCCGTCCCAGTCCGTCCCAGTGAGCCGTGTTCCCGCAGGGATGTTGTCGCACCAGCTGAAGCAGCACGTGATCGACGGGGAGAAAACCATCATCCAGAACCCCTCGGACCAGCAGAAGTGAGAGGGGGGGCAGGGGCAAAAACTGAGGGGAACATTGGGGGGTTAGGGTGAGAAATGAGATCAGGGTGAGAAATGGGGTCGGGGGCAAAAATGGGGGGAGTCAGGGGCAAAAATGGGGGGATTGGGGGGCAAAAATGGGGGGAGTCAGGGGCAAAAATGGGGAGAGTCAAGGGCAAAAACTGGGGGGATTGGGGGGCAAAAATGGAGAGTCAGGGGCAAAAACTGGGGGGGACCAGGCAAAAATTGGGGTCAGGGGGAAAATGGGATCAGGGCAAAAATGGGGGTCCGGGGGCAAGAATTGGGGGGTTAGGGGGAAAATTAGGGGGTTAGGGTGAGAAATGGGGGGTCAGGAGAGCAATGGGATCAGGAGGAAAATGATGGGGTCGGGATGAGAAATGGGAGCTCTTGGAGAGGAGGAGTTTCCAGGAATTTCCAGGAATGCTCTGGCTCTCCTGGGAGGTTTTGGCTTTCCTGGAAAGTTCTGAATTCCCAGGAATGCTTTTGGGCCTTCCTGGAAGCTTTTCCCTCCAGAATTCCCAGATTTTCCTGCCTCCCCAACCCCTTTTTATCCCCCCTCCCGCCCCAGGAAGGACCACGAAAAAGCCGAATTCGAGGTGCACGAAGTCTACGCCGTCGACGTCCTCGTCAGCAGCGGCGAGGGGAAGGTGGGGCCGCGCATCCCTGATGAAATCCCAGGAATTCCCGAGCTCCGGGAGCTCTCCAGATTCCGGGAATTTCCCCTGGGAATGTCTTTGCAGGCCAAGGACGCGGGGCAGAGAACCACGATTTACAAGAGGGACCCCTCCAAGCAGTACGGGCTGAAGATGAAAACCTCGCGCGCCTTCTTCAGCGAGGTGGAGCGGCGCTTCGACACCATGCCCTTCACCCTCAGGTGATCCCGAAATTCTGGGGCTGGGAATTCCACCTGGGGTACCTGGATATAGGGCTGGGATTCCAGGGAAATCCTGGATGGGGTTGGGGTACCTGGATATAGAGCTGGGATTCCAGGGAAATCCCTGGGATTTCTTCAGCGAGGTGGGGCGGCGCTTTGACACCATGCCCTTCACCCTCAGGTGATCCCGGGAATTCTGGGGCTGGGAATTCCACCTGGGGTACCTGGATAGGGCTGGAGTCCCACCTGGAATACCTGGATGGGGCTGGAATTCCACCTGGGGTACCTGGATGGGGCTGGAATTCCAGGGAAATCCCGTATGGGGTTGGGGTACCTGGATAGGGCTGGAATTCCACCTGGGATACCTGGATGGGGTTGGGGTCCCACCTGGGGTACCTGGATGGGGCTGGAGTTGCAGGGATTGGAGCCTTTGCCAGACAGGTGTGTCTAGGTTGGCTCAGGTGTGCCCAGCTGTGATCCCAGGTGCTCTCAGGTGTGCTCAGGTGTGATCTCAGATGCTCCCAGGTGTGCTCAGGTACACTCAGGTGTGCCCAGGTGTGATCTCAGATGCTCCCAGGTGTGCTCAGGTACACTCAGGTGTGCCCAGGTGTGATTCCAGGTGTACCCAGGTACACTTAGGGTTGCCCAGGTGTGCCCAGGTGCACTCAGGTCGGATCCCAAGTGTGCTCAGGTGCACTCAGGTACTCCAGGTGTGCCCAGGCATGATCCAAGGTGCACTCAGGTGTGCCCAGGTGTGCTCAGGTGTGATTCCAGGTGTGCTCAGGTGTGATTCCAGGTTCACTCAGGTGCACTCAGGCACTCCCAGGTGTGCCCAGGTATGATCCAAGGTGTGCCCAGGTGCACTCAGGTGCACTTAGGTGTGCCCAGGTGTGCTCAGGTGTGCCCAGCTGTGCTCAGGCACTCCCCAGGTGTGCCCAGGTGCACTCAGGTGTGCCCAGGTGTGCTCAGGTGTGCTCAGGTGTGCTCAGGTGTGCCCAGCTGTGCTCAGGCACTCCCAGGTGTGCCCAGGTGCACTCAGGTGTGCCCAGGTGTGCCCAGGTGCACTCAGGTGTGCCCAGGTGCACTCAGGTGTGCTCAGGTGTGCTGTCCCCCCAGGGCACTGGAGGATGAGAAGAAGGCGCGCATGGGGGTGGTGGAGTGCGCCAAGCACGAGCTGCTGCAGCCCTTCAACGTCCTCTACGAGAAGGAAGGTGAGACTGGGACACCTGGGGGACACCTGGGGGACAGGGGACACCTGAGGGGACACAGGGGTCAGGTGAGACCATGGGGGACACAGGGGATCAGGTGAGGAGGAGCCCAGGTGAATTTGGATCTGCAGAGCCGCTCACAGCAGGAATTGCAGGTCCTGGCAGGTGTAAGGAGCAGGGATTGAAGGTCCTGGTAGGGCTGTAGTTCAGGTTAACCCCCAGGTCCTGGCAGGGCTGTGGCTCAGGGTCAGCCCCAGGTCCTGGCAGGGCTGTGGCTCAGGTTAACCCCCAGGTCCTGGCAGGGCTGTGGCTCAGGTTAACCCTCAGGTCCTGGCAGGGCTGTGGCTCAGGGTTGCCCCCAGGTCCTGGCAGGGCAGTGGCTCAGGTTAACCCCCAGGTGCTCAGGGTCAGCCCCAGGTCCTGGCAGGGCAGTGGCTCAGGGTTGCCCCCAGGTCCTGGCAGGGCTGTGGCTCAGGGTCAGCCCCAGGTCCTGGCAGGGCAGTGGCTCAGGTTAACCCCCAGGTCCTGGCAGGGTTGTAGCTCAGGTTAACCCCCAGGTGCTCAGGGTCAGCCCCAGGTCCTGGCAGGGTTGTAGCTCAGGTTAACCCCCAGGTGCTCAGGGTCAGCCCCAGGTCCTGGCAGGGCAGTGGCTCAGGGTTGCCCCCAGGTCCTGGCAGGGCAGTGGCTCAGGTTAACCACTAGGTCCTGGCAGGGCTGTGGCTCAGGGTTGCCCCCAGGTCCTGGCAGGGCTGTGGCTCAGGTTAACCCCTGTGTGCCCGCAGGGGAGTTCGTGGCCCAGTTCAAGTTCACGGTGCTGCTGATGCCCAACGGCCCCATGAGGATCACGAGCGGCCCCTTCGAGCCCGAGCTCTACAAATCCGACCTGGAGGTGCAGGACGGGGAGCTCAAGGTAAGCTCATCATTAATATTAATCATTAATAATGCTAATATGCAAATTAAGTATCTGGGTAAATGTAAAATTAATTAGTTTCTATTTCCATATGAAATATTCATAGGAAAAATGTATCTATATAGTATTTTTATTAATTGTATTGTTTTTTAATAGTTATATTTACTTGGAAAATAAAATAGAAAATACATCTATAATTGTTATTAATATTAATGGATTAATTGCTAATCAGTAATAAATCTTTATATATAAATAAATTTAAAACTAAACTTTTATATAATAAATATAAAATAGAATAAATTGTGTCTAAATAAAATATACAATAAATAAAAATCTCAAAATTAATTTATACAGTTATTAATATATATATAAAGATATAAAGATGGCATTAATTATATGGCCTAATTAATAGTCTATTAATTGGATTATAAATTATATATTTATATGAATAGATATATAAATACAGATAACACATAGTCTAATTAATATATTAAGGAGTGAAATAGTAGCATTTTCACCTTAATTTAAAATTAATAACTGGAATAATAATGATAATATTGAGAATTGAAATGGTGATAATTGAAATATGAACAACTGAAGTATTATTGAAATATTTAATATTGAATATTTAATAATTGAAAGGTTAATACATAAAATTTAAAAACAAATGAATAATGAATATATTATTAATTTATTGTTTTAGTATTCATTAATTTATTAATAAATTACTAGTTAATTTAAATTAATAAATAAAAATTTGCTAATTAATAAAGCAGCAGCTCCCCAGGGTCACCTATCCTTGCTCCCATGGAGGGGAGACGAAGGAAAGGGAACCAAAACCCCACAAAATGACCCAAATTCCCAAATTTATCATTATCCAAAAAAAACCCCAGGATCATTTCCCACCTCCTCACCCCTTCCCTCCTTTCCAGGCCCTTCTACAAAGCTCTGCCAGCCGGAAGACTCAGAAAAAGAAGAAAAAGAAGGTAAAATCAGTCACATTTTATGTTGGGAAGTCCCAAATTCAGAATTTTGGGGTTTTTTAATGGAAAATAACCTGAAAAATCCCTGGATTTGTCCCCACAGGCTTCCAAAAACGCTGAAAACGCCACCACGGGGGAGACGGCAGAGGAGAACGAGGCCGGCGACTGAGAGCCCTTGGAGTTCTCAAATCGCCCCTTTTTTCCCCAAAAAAAAACCCCCAGAAAAACAAAATTCCATCCGGAAACGAAAGAATCTGGCACCGGTGTTGGTCCAGGCAGTCTGGAATTCCCACAGAATCCAACAGCTCCCGTTGACTTTGCCAAGGAGGGAGGAATCTCTCGGCCACTTCAGACTTCCAAACGAAAAAAAAAAGAGAATAAAAACACCCCAGAAAGAGCAGCAAAAGAAAAATTATTGAAAATTAGGAGTGAAAGTCGCTATTAAATCCTTAATATTCCCCATGTTTGGAGATGTGAATTTGTAAAATCCAGGGAGAGGGAGTGGAGGGAGCTGCTGGTTCCTTCTTCCTCCTCCTCTTTGTCCTGCTGCCTTTTTTATTTTTTTAATTTTTTCCCTTTGGAAATTTTCACCAAAAAAAAATCCCCAAAAAAACCCAAGTGATTCCACCCAGAAAAGTGCCCTGTGCGAGCAATCCAGGATTTTATCTTTTCCCTCTTTGGGATTGTACTTTAAGAATTGGGAAAAAAAAAAAAAAATTTAAGTTCCTCCATCCACCCACTCACCCACCAGGAGCCTTTTCTGCCTCTGCCTTGATTTATGGGATTTCAAAAAAAAAAAATCGCTATTTTTTAACACAAACTGGTTTTTAAAATAATCCAAACCCTCTGGAAGCCGCCGACATTCCGGCCTTGCGGAGCTGAATTCCCTAAAAACCCCGGGTTTGGGTGTTTTTTATCCTTCCCAATATCCCCGGGAGCACATTCCACCTTTTCCCCGTGAGCCGGAGGATAATTTTTATTTCACTTTTTCCCTCAGGATTCTTTGCTAATTTTGAGGGGAAAAAAAAAAAAAAAAAACAAAAATCCCACCAGAATTCCTCAGGGGAGAGGTGAGGGAAGCGCTGATCCGGGATAGGCCCGAGCCTAGGGGTATCGCTCTTTTATAGTCAATTTTTTACAAAAAAACCACATAAAAACGAGAAAAAAAAGCCGATTAAACGCCGTCAGTTGAATGTTTGAGGTTTTTTTTTTCTTTGCCGGTACCCCTGGTTCTTTTTTTCCCCTCAAGTTTTTGGGAATTCTGATTCCCGCCTTACCCAACATTCCCGGGCGTTCTCTGCAGGCCGCGGTGCTTCCTCCTCGAAATCCGAGTTTTCCACCCCAAAATAAAAAAACAAAAAACTCCACATGTGCAAATGTTACCAAAGTCAAATAAAAGAGAATAAACGATGCGATATTGGATTTTATTCCGGGTTTTTTTCTTCCGTGTTTCTCTGGGGATATGGGATTGTGGGGTGGAACCCACCTGGGCAGGTTTGGTGTTGGGAAATGGGATTTTTGAGCGAAAATGCTCAATTTTGAGGGAAAAATGATCATTTTTGTGGGGAAAATTATCATTTTTGAGAGAAAAATGCTAATTCTTGAAGGGAAAGTGCTAATTTTTGGAGGGAGAATGCTGATTTGTGAGGGAAAACTGTGATTTCTGAGGGGAGAAATGTTCATTTTTGAGGGAAAGCCACTCCTTTCTGAGGGGAAAATTATCATTTTTGAGGCGAAAATTATCATTTTTGTGGGAAAAATGCTAATTCTTGAAGGGAAAGTGCTAATTTTTGGAGGGAAAATACTGATTTGTGAGGGGAAAATGCTCATTTTTGAGGAGAAAATGGTCATTTCCGATGGGAAATGTTCATTTTTGAGGGAAAGATGCTCATTTTGAGGGGAAAATGCTGATTTTTTAGGGGAAAAAAACCCAAATTTTGAAGAAAAAAACCCTCAATATTAAGGAAAAATAAACCCCTCATTTTGAGGGAAAATAAATATTGAGGGGAAAAAACTCCTTTTGAGGTAAACCCCCCATATTCTGCAGAAGTAAAAATCTCATTCTGTGGCAAAACCACCCTCACTTTAAGGGAAAAATCGTAATTTTAGGCTTTAAAATTCGTTTTCCGCTTGCAGACGGGAGCCAAAAGCTCTTTCAATCCATAGCAGGGATTTAAAAACCACCGAGACTCGCGGAATGTTTATTTAATTTTTTATTTTGTATCTTTTATGCCGCAATATAAAGATATTTTATATTTTTACTTGAAAGGAAAGTCTCCAGAGGGGCTTCGGGATGCAACAAAATTACTGTTAAAGGTTTGGATAAGCGGAAATTGACGAAAAAAAAAAATTTGGTGGCTTTATTTCCAATAAAATTGAGGCGGGGAGGGGCCGAACCCCGCGGCGGCGCAAAATGGCGGCCGGCGGCTGGACTACAACTCCCATGATGCTCTATCAGCGAGGAACTACACTTCCCGTCGTGCCTCGCGCGGCGGTGGGCGTGGCCTGAGCGCTTCCCTATAAATAGGCCCCACCGTTCGTCTCGCGCCCCTCTCGGCCGCCGCCATCTTGGTGCCTTCCACGGCCGCCGCCTCCATCCGCCGCCATCCGCCTCCATCCGCCGCCCCCCGCCCGCCGGGACTGAGCGGGGCCCCGCCGAACCGCCATGAGGGCCAAGGTGAGCGGCGGGAGGCGGCGCGGGGGAGGCCGATGGCGCCTCAGTAGCGGCCGGGCCTGGATGGAGCGGGGAGGGGGGGGGGCTGCGGCCTGGACGAGCCCTGGGGGCGGTGAGGGGAACCGGGGAGCGGGAGGGGTCCCAGGGTTAGAGAACGGGGGGTCCCGGTGTGCGGAACCAGGGAACGGGAGAGGTCCCGGTGTAGGGGTTGTGAGGTCCCTGGGGGTGTCTTTGCTGGAGGAATGTGGGGGGAAACTGGGCGAACTGGGAGAGAAAAGCTGGTGTGGGACTGGGGGGAACTGGCGGCACCGGGGGAGCTGAACCAGTCTGGGACTGGGGGTAGAGAGACAAACCAGTCTGGAACTGGGGTAGTGAGAGACAAACCAGTATGGAACTGGGGTAGTGAGAGTTAAACCAGTCTGGAACTGGGGTAGTGAGAGACAAACCAGTCTGGAACTGGGGTAGTGAGAGACAAACCAGTCTGGAACTGGGGTAGTGAGAGTTAAACCACTCTGGGACTGGGGGTAGAGAGAGACAAACCAGTCTGGAACTGGGAGAATCAAACCAGTATGATACTGGAGGGACTGGAGGCACTAGGAGATGCAAACCAGTGTGAAACTGGGATACTGGAAGACACGACCCCTGTGGAACTGGGTTGGGCTGGTAGGGACTTAAAGGCACTGGGAGAGACAAACCAGTTTGGGACTGGGGTTACTGGGAGAGAGAAACCAGTGTGGGACTGGTGTCTGAGGGAAATGAACCAGTACAGGACTGGGGACACTGGTGGGGAATGGGAGAGCCAAACCAGTGTGAAACTGGTGGCACTGGGAGAACCAAACTGGTGTGGGACTGGGGACACTGAGGGAAATAACCCAGTACAGGACGGGGGGACACTGGTGGGAACTGGGAGCACTGGGAAAAGTAAACCAGAGTGGGACTGGGGGCACTGAAAGAACCAAACCAGTGTGGGCACTGGGAGCACTGGGGACAGTGGGGACACTGGTGGGTACTGGTGGCACTGGTTACACGGTGGCATTGGTGGGTACTGGGGGGCACAGCTGGGTACTGGTTCAACTGGGGGGCACTGGTTTGCACTGGTGGCACTGGGATCCCGGCCCTCTCTCACTCCCTCCCCTCCCCTCTCTCCGCAGTGGCGCAAGAAGCGAATGCGCAGGTATGTGAGAGTCCCGGGCCGGCCCCGCCGCACCGGGGGCGGCTCCCGGTGCCCTCCCAGCCCGGGGGAAGTTCCCGGTGCCACCCCCGGTTCCCTCCCGGTGCCTTCCCGGGGTGACACCGGCCCCGCTCTGTTCCCAGGCTGAAGCGCAAGAGGAGGAAGATGAGGCAGAGGTCCAAGTAACGGCCCCCAGAGCGGGGACACGCCCCGGTGACGCCCGGTGACCCGTCCCGGTGCTGTCCCGGTGCCACGGGGGGGCCCCGCCGGGCCGGGCCCGTTTTTTGCTTTGCGGTGGCCGCCGCGCCGTGAATAAAAGTTTGTTGTTGCTAACACGGTGTGGGGGCTCTGTCGGTGACCGCGGAGGGAGGTTCGGGGGCGGGGGGGGCTTCTCCGGTAACCGGGGACCAGCGTGGAGGTCCCGCCGGTAACGGGGCTGGGGATGGAACCGGAGATCCCTCGGTAACGGGGCTGGGGGGTCTTCAAAGAACAGGAGACGGGCAGAATCGGGGGTTTCTTCAGTGTGGCCGGGAGCGGCACTGGGAATCCTCCGGTAACGGGGCAGGTGGGTGGGACCGGGAAGGAGGAAATTCTCCGGTAACGGGGCAGGTGGGTGGGACCGGGAAGGAGGAAATTCTCCGGTAACGGGGCAGGTGAGCCGGGCGAGGGTGGTGATTCCTCCGATAACGGGGGCGGGGTGAGGAACCCCCCGGTAACGGCGCCGTGGGCACAGACCGAGCTCGCTCCGAGCCCACCGGGCCCGGGATCTTCCGGGATCAAGTACGCAGTAACGGCGCGACTGCGTCTCCTGTCAATGACGTCACGGCGTGACGTATTTCCGGCGCGCCGCGCTCGCGCGGCTCCTTCCGGGCCGCCCCGGAAGCGGCACTGAGCGGGTCCCGCCCGCCGCCGGCACCGGCCGCGCGTTGGTGGCGCCGGAGGCTTCGCGGGGAGGCCGCGAGCCGGTGAGTGCGGGGCTGGGCCGCGCTGGGCCGGGGAAGGCCGCGCTCCGCCCTCCGCCAGGCCCCGCCGGTCCCGGTGCGCTCCGTGCCCGTCCCGGTGCGGCTCGCGGGGCTGTCACGGGGCGCGAGGGACGCGCCGGGCTTCCCCCCGTGGTTCGGCGGTGCTGGCGGGCACCGGGGCTGCGGTGGGGGATCCCCGGCTGTGCTGCCCCGGTACCGGCTCCGCCGCAGCGCCGGGACTCCCCGGGATTGCTGCCGTTCCTCCCTTCTGCCCTTCCCACAGGTACCGGGCGCATTCCCGGTGCCTCCTTCTCCCCCTCCCTTCCGTGCTCGCGGGGCCCCTCCCGGTCCCTCCCTCGGTGCCCGGCGCTGGGTGAATCCCCCTCTCCCCCCGTCCCGGGGTCCCTCCCGGTTCTTCCTTCATCCCCCTCCTCCTCCTCCGGTCCTGGCATCTCTCCCGGTCCCTCTCTGCGTGCCCGGTGCCCCGGGGTGGGTGTAGACCCCTTCCTCTCAGTACCGGGGTCCCTCCCTTCTTCTCTCCCGGTGCTCCGGGGTGGGATTCACCCCCTATTCCCTGTCCCTCTCTCCCTCACCCCATCCCTCCCTCTCTCTCTCCTCTGGTGACCCCTCGGGGTGGGATTCCCTCATTCCCTGTCCCTCCCTTTCTCCCTCTCTCCCTCCCCCTGTCCCTCCTTTTCTCCCTCCTGGTACCCCGGGCTGGGACTCGCCCCATTCCCTGTCCCCCTTGGGCTGGGACTCCCCCCATTCCCTGTCCCCATTCCTGGTTCCTCCTTCCTTTGGTGACCCCTTGGGCTGGGACTCCCCCCATTTCCTGTCCCTCCCTCCCTGACCTTGTCCCTCCTCCGGTGACCTCTCCCGGTACCCCGGGGTGGCTGTGAACCCTCTCCCCATCAGCACCGGGGTCTCTCCCACTCCCTGACCCCTCCCTCCCTCTCCCCAGCCTCCTCCCCTGCCCGCACCATGCCGGACCGGGACAGTTACCCCGCCAGCACCGGCACCGGCCCCGGTGGCGTCAGCAGCGGCGACGAATCCTCGTCCGCCCTCCCCGACGACGACATCTGCCGCGACTTTTTGCGCAACGTCTGCAAGCGCGGCAAGCGCTGCCGCTTCCGGCACCCCGACATCTCCGAGGTCACCAACCTGGGCGTGCGCAAGAACGAGTTCATCTTCTGCCACGACTTCCAGAACAAGGAGTGCGTGCGCCTCAACTGCCGCTTCATCCACGGCACCAAGGAGGACGAGGATTGCTACAAGAAAACTGGCGAGCTGCCGCCGCGCCTCAGGCAGAAAGTGGCCGCGGGCTTGGGCTTGTCGCCGGCGGATTTGCCCAACAGCAAAGAGGAGGTGCCCATCTGCAGGGATTTCCTCAAGGGGGACTGCCAGCGCGGTGCTAAGTGTAAATTCCAGCACTTACAGCGGGATTACGAGTACGAGGCGCGGGGCAGAGAGCAAGGACGGCGTTACGAGCCCTTTGATGGCCTCTACGAGCCCGACGAGCCGGTGCTGAAACGGCGGCGAGCCGAGGGGCTCTACGAGAGCTACGAGTACGGCTTCGCCAGCCCGCGGGCCGTGGAGTACCGGCTGCTGGAGGAGGAGAACGTGCTGCTCAGGAAACGCGTGGAGGACCTCAAGAAGCAGGTCAACAACCTGCTGGCCACCAACGAGGTGCTGCTGGAGCAGAACGCCCAATTCCGCAACCAGGCCAAGGTGATGACGCTGAGCTCCACGGCCACGGCCACCGAGCAGCCGCTGGCGCCCACGGTGACCAACTACAACCACAGCATCGCCCAGACTCACACCACGCTCAGCAGCCAGGCCCTGCAGCCCCGCCCGGTCACCCAGCAGGATTTGGTGGCGCCGGCGGGCGCTCAGGCCGCCCCTCCCGCTAACGGGGCGCCGCCCATGAACCCCGAGATTGCGCCGCTGTCGGCGGCGGCGGCGCTGGCGCAGACCATCGCGCAGGGCATGGCGCCGCCGCCCGTCTCCATGGCGCCCGTGGCCGTGTCGGTGGCGCCGGTGGCCGTGTCCATGGCGCAGCCGCTCGGGGGCATCACCATGAGCCACGCCACCACGCCCATGGTCACCTACCCCATCGCCTCGCAGAGCATGAGGATAACGGCCATGCCACACTGACCCCCCCCTTCCCGGTACCGGGGAGCAGGGGGGGCTCGCGGTGGACCCAGGGGGTGGCGGGATGAGGACGGACGGACACACGGACACTGTGGGATGTGCCACCCCCACTCATCCCGGTGCGACCCCCGGAGCGCCGTGGGCGGACTGAGCACCGGGGGTGGTGGTACCGGGTGGTACCTGTAATGTTTTCGGCTATTAAACGGAAAAAGGCCAAAACCGCACGGGCCCGGCTGTGCGGGGAGCGGGGGGGGGGGCGACACCGGGACCGGGAAACCGCGATGGGGGTACTGGAACGGCGACACCGGGATGGGGAAGCCAGGACCGGGATGAGGACACCGGGACTGGGACCGGGAAACCGGAACGGCGACACCGGGATGGGGAAACCGGGCCCGAGATGGGGACACGCGGGGCCGTGACATGGCCGCGCCCCTCGCAGAGACCACGCCCCTCGCAGGGACCACGCCCACGTAGTAAATAAAGGCGTGGTCAAAATATGTGCGCGCGGGGGGCGTGGCCAGCAGTCGGCGGACGGTCAATGATTGACGCGTGAGGGCGCGGCCAGGGCGCGGCGCTCAATAGGCGTGGCCAGGAGCTGGCTGGCGTCCAATGGGCGGTGCGTGCGTTGTGTGGGGGCGTGTCCCGAGCCGCTCCGCTCAGCCAATCAGCGCCGCGTGCGTGCGCGGGGCGCGGCCGGGGCGGCGCCGCGGCGGGAGCGGAACGGGAGCGCGGAGCGGAGCGGGAGCGGAGATGGAGCGGCGGGGCGGGCTCGGGCTGGCGGCGCTGGGCGCCCTGGGCCGGCGGCTGCTCTGGGCGCTGCCCGCTTACGCCGCGGGGCTGCTGGGGCTCGGGGCGGGCGCCGTGGTGCTCGCCCTGGCGCTCTACGCGGGCTGGCGGCGGCGGCGGCGCGCCCGGGAGCGCGGGATGCGCGCGGCCGAGCGCCTGCACCGCGAAGAAGAAGCGGCGGTGCGCGCCGCCGCCCGCGGGGAGCTGCCGGCCTGGGTAAGGTGCTCCCAAGCCGTTATCGCTGCTGCGGCGCCGTTATCGCCCCGGGGGAAGCCCCGGCGGGATCCCCGCACCGGGCACCGCCTTCCTCTTCCTCCCCCCCACCCTCTCTCGGTGGGAGTTTGGGAAGCGCAGCGGCTCCCGGTGGGACCCCCGGGATTCCCGAGGCTCTCCCGGTTCTGCCGCGCTGCGGGCACCGCTTGAGTTCCCCGCACTTCCCGGGCGGGGCCCGGTTCTCTGCTCCGCTCTGGGTCACGCTTGGCGCACCTGGGGACCCTCCCCAGCCCCGCGCACCCCCGGGACTCCCGACAGCCGCACCGGGACCCCCGACAGCCGCCCCGGGCCCCACCGGAGCTGTCCCGGCACGGGGGGACCCCGCGGCACCGCACGGTCCCCGCTGGGAACCCCGGGCTGTGCCGCGCATCCCGCACCGCTCCCGGTCCCTTCTCTCTGCACCGCTCGGGACCCCCAGAGCCCCCCGGGCATCTCCCGGTCCCCCCGGTGCTGCTCCCCAGCCGCTCCTTGGCTTTCCCGGTGGGGCGGGACCGCACCGAGCCCTGCTCGGAGCTCGCGGCCGTGCGGGACCCCCCGGGATCACCGGGACCCCCCCCCCATCCGCCATCCCCCGGTGGCCGCCCCAGGGCGGGGTCCCCGCGCTCCGCTCCCCGGGACAGCCGCGGTACCGCCCGGGCCTTCCGGCAGTGCCGTGACTCACCGGGCCCGGGGGGGCCGTTTCCTGCCCTCCCCGCGGGCTGGGAGGGGTCCGCACCCCCCACACCGGGACCCCCCTTTTGGGGAGGTGTTGGGGGCTGAGCGGGAGCTTGGGGAAACTGAGGCACGGGGCCAGGAGGGGCCCGGTGTCCCCGGTGGTCCCCGCCGGGCTCAGGGCCCCCCCTCCCTGTCCGTCCCCCCCCCCAGGTCAGCTTCCCGGATGTGGAGCGGGCGGAATGGCTCAACAAGGTGAGGCGTCCGTGTGTCCCTGTGTCCGTGTGTCCGTCTGTGTCCCTGTGTCCGTTTGTCCCTATGTCCGTGTGTCCGTGTGTCCCTGTGTCCGTGTGTCCCTGTGTCCGTGTGTCCGGCCCGCGCCTCCTCCCGCCACTCCCGCGTCCCTCCCTCCATCCCTCCCGCATCCCCCTGTCCCTCCTGCGTCCCTCCCTCCTTCCATCCCTCCTCTGTCCCTCCCTCTCTCTTTCCATCCCTCCCTCCCTCCTCCTTCCCTCTTCTGTCCCTCCCTCCCGCATCCTTCCCTCCCTCCTGGCCTCTTTCCTTCACTCCCTCTGTCCCTCCGTCCCTCTGTCCCTCCGTCCCTCCCTCCCTGTGTCCATCTGTCCATCCCTGCCTCTGTCCATCCCTCCATCCCCAGTGTCCATCCTTCCACTTCCAGTGTCCATCTCCTTTCCCAATGTCCATCCCCCGTGTCCGTCTGTCCATGTCCATCCCCCGTGCCTGTGTCCATCTGTCCATCCCCATGTCCGTGTGTCCATGTGTCCATGCTGGTGTCCGTGTGTCCATCCCAGTGTCCCTGTCCATCTGTCCGTGTGTCCAGCAGCTCCTGGCCTGGCCTGGCCTCCCTGGGGCAGTTCCTGGAGAAGTTCCTGCAGGACAGCGTGGCCCCATCCCCGTGTCCGTGTGTCCATCCCCGTGTCCGTGTGTCCATCCCTGTGTCCGTGTGTCCATCCCGGTGTCCCTGTCCATCTGTCTGGCAGGTCCTGGCCCAGGCCTGGCCATTCCTGGGCCGGTATCTCGAGAAGCTCCTGCAGGACAACGTGGCCTTGTCCTGGTGTCCGTGTGTCCATGTCCGTGTGTCCATCCCGGTGTCCCTGTCCGTCTGTCCATCTGTCCGTGTGTCCGGCAGGTCCTGGCCCAGGCCTGGCCCTTCCTGGGCCGCTATCTCGAGAAGCTCCTGCAGGACTCCGTGGCCCCGGCCATCCGCGCCTCCAGCGCTCACCTGCAGAGCTTCACCTTCACCAGGGTGGACCTGGGACAGAAGGTGACACTGGGGGGGCCCCTGGTGCCATTGACCCCCCCCAGGGACCCCCCCAAAATCACCTCAAGACCCCTCCCACACCCCCCTAGGACCCACATAAGTCCCCCCTAAATCCCCCCAGACCCCGCCAGGAACCCCTAAATCCCCTATAACCCCTCTCAGGATGCCCCAAACCCCCCAGACCCCCCCAGGACCCCCTAAATCTCCCCTAAACCCCTCCAGGACCCCCTAACCCCCCCCCGAAGCCCCCCTAAAGCCCCCCCATGACCCCCTAAATTGTCCCAGACCCCCCAGGACCCCCTAAATCCCCCCCAAACCTCTTCCAGGACCCCCTAAACCTCCCAGAACCCCCTAAACCCCCCAGAACCCCCCTAAAACCCCTATAACCCCTCCCAAGACCCCAGAAATCCCCCCAGACCCCCCCTAAATCCCCCTAAACCCCTCCCAGGACCCCCTAAACCCCCCCAGGACGCCCTAACCTCTCCCTAAAGCTGTCCCAGAACCCCTCTAAATCCCCCCTAAAGACCCCTAGGAACCCCTAAACCCCCCCAGACCCCCTCTAAACCCCGCCCCCAGGACCCCCTAAATCCCCTGACCCCTCCCCCACAAAATACCGAGACCCCCCCCCCAAAAAAAATCCCAAATTCCCCCCCCCCTACAGCCCCTCCGTGTCCTGGGGGTCCAAGCCCACCCTGGAACCCACAAGAAGCAAATCCTGCTGGACCTCAACATCAGGTGAGACACCTGAGGGGGGGTCCCCGAGCTGGGGAGGGGTCCGGGGGAGGTGTGGGGGGGGTCGTGGTGACGCCCCCACCCCAATTTGTGCCCCCCCAGCTACGTGGGCGACGTCCAGATCGACGTGGAGGTGAAGAAATTCTTCTGCAAGGCGGGGGTGAAGGGGATGCAGGTGAGGTTTTGGGGAGAAGGGGGGGGATTTTTGGGGTGGGGGTGGTGTTGAGGGGGGGGGTCCCGGCTCATTGTGGACCCCCCCCCCCCCCCCCCCAGCTCCATGGGGTGCTCAGGATCATCCTGGAGCCGCTGCTGGGGGATGCGCCCATCGTGGGGGCGCTCAGCCTGTTCTTCATCCGCCGCCCGGTGAGACCCCAACGGGGACCCCCCCACGGGAAAAGGGAACGGGAACATGGAGAAAAGGGAACGGGAACATGGGGAAAAGGGAACGGGAACATGGGGAAAAGGGAATGGGAACATGGGGAAAAGGGAACGGGAACATGGGGAAAAGGGAATGGGAACCCCCCACCAAGGGAAAAAGGGAATGGGAACCCCCCACCATGGAATAAAGGGAATGGGAACATGGGGAAAAGGGAATGGGAACATGGGGAAAAGGGAATGGGAACATGGGGAAAAGGGAATGGGAACCCCCCACCACGGGAATAAAGGGAATGGGAACATGGAAAAAAGGGAATGGGAACCCCCCACCAAGGGAAAAAGGGAATGGGAATCCCCCCCATGGAATAAAGGGAATGGGAACATGGAAAAAAGGGAATGGGAACCTGGAAAAAAGGGAATGGGAACCAACCCCCATGGGAAAAAGGGAATGGGAACCCCCCACCAAGGGAAAAAGGGAATGGGAACCCCCCACCATGGAATAAAGGGAATGGGAACATGGAGAAAAGGGAATGGGAACCCCCCACCAAGGGAAAAAGGGAATGGGAACATGGGGAAAAGGGAATGGGAACCCCCCCACCACGGGAATAAAGGGAATGGGAACCCCCTCTCCCACAGGGAAAAGGGAATAGGAACATGGAAAAAAGGGAATGGGAACCAACCCCCATGGGAAAAAGGGAATGGGAATCCCCCCCATGGAATAAAGGGAATGGGAACATGGAGAAAAGGGAATGGGAACCCCCCCCACCATGGAATAAAGGGAATGGGAACCCCCCCCAATAGAAAAAGGGAACGGGAACCCCCCACCATGGGAAAAAGGGAATGCGAACCCCCCCACGGGAATAAAGGGAACGGGACCCCCTCTCCCATGGAAAAAAGGGAACGGGCCCCCCCCCCCCCCCCCACAGGAAAAAGGGAACGGGAACCCCCCCAGGACACAGCGGGAGTGTCCCCCACCCCAAAAAAAGGACCCCAGACCCCTCCAGGACACCCCGGGGGTGGATGCCCCCCCCTCCAAAAAAAGGAACAGAACCCCCTCCCAACAAAAAGGACCCCAGACCCCCCCCAGCACACACTGGGGATTCCCCCACCCCTAAAGGACACCCGGGGGTCTTTCCCTCCCCCAATAAAGACCCCAGACCCCCCCCCAATAAAGACCACCAGGAGTGCCCCTCCCTCTGTTACCCCCCCCCCCCCCCCCATTGCAGACACTGGACATCAACTGGACAGGAATGACCAACCTGCTGGACATCCCGGGGCTCAGGTGAGCCCCCCCCGCTTTTTGGGGACCCTCTGGGGACCCCCCCTGACCGCGTGCCCCCCCCCCGACCGTGTTTGTGTCCCCCCCCCGCCCCAGCTCCATGTCGGACTCGATGATCATGGACAGCATCGCCTCCTACCTGGTGCTGCCCAACCGGCTCCTGGTGCCGCTGCTGCCCGACCTGCCCGAGGCTGCGCGGCTGCGCTGGCCCCTGCCCAGGGTGAGGGGCTGGGGGGGTTCGGGGGGGTCGTGACACCCCCGTTTTACCTTTAGGACCCCCCCATTTTCATTTTCTGACCCTCTCCATTTTTTCCCTTCTGACTGCTCAATTTTACCTTTCTGACCCCTCCATTTTCTCTTTCTGATCCCCTCAATTTTCCCTTTCTCATCTCTGCCATTTTCCCCTTTGGGCACCCCCATTTCCCCCTTCTGACTCCCCCAAATTTCACCCTTTTAACCCCCCCCCCATTTTCCCTTTCTGACCCTCTCCATTTTCTCTGACACCCCCATTTTACCTTTCTGACCCCCCCGAGGCTGCGCTGGCCCCTGCCCAGAGTGAGGGGCTGGGGGGGTTCGGGGGGGTCGTGACACCCCCGTTTTATCTTTAGGACCCCCCCATTTTACCTTTATGACCCCCCCATTTTCATTTTCTCACCCTCTCCATTTTTTCCCTTCTGACCCCTCCGTTTTCTCTTTCTGACCCCCTCAATTTTCCCTTTCTCATCTCTGCCATTTTCCCCTTTGGACACCCCCATTTCCCCCTTCTGACTCCCCCAAATTTCACCCTTTTAACCCCCCCCCATTTTCCCTTTCTGACCCTCTCCATTTTCTCCTTCTGACACCCCCATTTTCCCTTTATGACCCCCCCATTTTACCCTCTGACCCTCTCCCATTATCACTTTCTGACCCCCCCCTCATTTTGTCCTTTGACCCCCCCCCATTTTCCCTCCTTTTCCCCTTTCCCCCTTTCCCCTTTTCCCCTTTTTTTCTTCTCATTTTCCCCTTTTTTTCTTCTTTTCCCCTTTTTTTTCTTCCCCTTTTCCCCTTCCCCCTCCATTCTTTCCACCCCTTTCCCTCCTTTTGTCCCCATTGTCCCCAGGGCGTGGTGCGGGTGTTGCTGGTGACCCTGTTGTCCCCACGGTGACCCTGCTGTCCCCTCTCTGTCCCCAGGGCATGGTGCAGGTGTCGCTGGTGGCTATGTGTCCCCATGGTGACCCTGCTGTCCCCTCATTGTCCCCATGGTGTCCCTGTTGTCCCCATGGTGTCCCTGCTGTCCCCTCTCTGTCCCCAGGGTGTGGTGCGGGTGTCCCTGCTGTCCCTGTTGTCCCCACAGTGACCCTGCTGTCCCCATGGTGACCCTGCTGTCCCCTCTCTGTCCCCATTGTCCCCAGGGCGTGGTGCAGGTGTCCCTGGTGACCCTGCTGTCCCCATGGTGACCCTGCTGTCCCCTCATTGTCCCCATGGTGACCCTGCTGTCCCCATGGTGACCCTGCTGTCCCCTCTCTGTCCCCAGGGCGTGGTGCAGGTGTCCCTGGTGACCCTGCTGTCCCCATGGTGACCCTGCTGTCCCCTCATTGTCCCCATGGTGTCCCTGTTGTCCCCATGGTGACCCTGCTGTCCCCTCTTTGTCCCCATGCTGTCCCTGTTGTCCCCATGGTGACCCTGCTGTCCCCTCATTGTCCCCATGGTGACCCTGCTGTCCCCACAGTGACCCTGCTGTCCCCATGGTGACCCTGTTGTCCCCACGGTGACCCTGCTGTCCCCTCTCTGTCCCCATTGTCCCCAGGGCGTGGTGCGGGTGTCGCTGGTGACCCTGCTGTCCCCATGGTGACCCTGCTGTCCCCTCATTGTCCCCATGGTGTCCCTGTTGTCCCCATGGTGTCCCTGGTGACCCTGCTGTCCCCACGGTGACCCTGCTGTCCCCTCTCTGTCCCCATTGTCCCCAGGGCGTGGTGCGGGTGTCGCTGGTGGCCGCGCGGGCGCTGCGCTCCAAGGATCGGTTCCTGGGCGGGCTCGTCCAGGGCCGCTCAGACCCGTACGCGCTGCTCAGGGTGGGGACACAGGCGGCCACCAGCAGGGTCATCGGGGACAGCCTGGACCCCGTGTGGGACGAGATGTACGAGGTGAGGGGGACAGATGGACAGACAGAGGGACAGGGGGACAGGGGGATGGACAGATGGACACAGGCGGTGACAAGCAGTGTCACTGGGGACAGCCTGGACCCCATGTGGGATGAGATGTACGAGGTGAGAGGGACAGACGGACACAGGGATGGACAGGGGGACAGGGGGATGGACAGATGGACACAGGGATGGACAGGGGGACACGGGGATGGACACCGGGATGGACAGAGGGACACACAGACACAGGGAGGGACACAGGCGGCCACCAGCAGGGATGGATGGACAGAGGGATGGACATCGGGGATGGACGGTGGAGATGGAGGGATGGACACCAGGGATGGACACCAGGGACAGACAAGAAGGGATGGACAGAGGGATGGATGGACACTGGGGACGGACAGAGGGACAGACAGAGGGATGGGGGGATGGACAGAGGGACAGAGGAATGGACAGAGGGACGGACAATGGGGATGGAGGGACGAACACCAGGGATGGATGGCAGGGATGGACAGAGGGATGGATGGACAGAGGGATGGATGGACGGATGGATGGATGGATGGACACTGGGGACGGACAGAGGGACAGACAGAAGGATGGACAGAGGGACAGAGGGACAGAGGAATGGACGGAGGGACGGACAATGGGGATGGAGGGACAGACACCAGGGACGGACAAAGGGATGGATGGATGGCCAGAGGGACAGAGGGACGGACACGGGGCCCCGCCCTGGTCCCCAGGGAGATTTTGGGGACACGGGGACGCCCCGGGGGGCACACGGGACCCCCCATCCCCGCTGTCCCCCCCAGTTCATGGTGCACGAGGTGCCCGGGCAGGAGCTGGAGGTGGAGCTCTTCGACAAGGACCCCGACAAGGACGATCTGCTGGGCAGGTGAGGGGGGCACCCCCAAATTTGGGGAGGGGTCTCCACCCTCTCCCCCCAAATTCCAAAAAATCCCCAGGATTAGGATTAGGATCCCCAAAATCCTAAATCCCCAAATCCCCAAAAATCCCCAAATCCCCAAATCCCCAAATTCCCAAATCTCCAAACCCCCAAACCCCCAAATTCCCAAATCCCCAAATTCCTAAATCCCCAAATCCCCGAAAATCCCCAAATCCCAGAATCCCAAAAATCCCCCAATATTCCCAAATTTCCTCCCCCTAGGATGAAGCTGGACCTGGGGGAGGTGCTCAGAGCTCGGGTGATGGACGAGGTGAGTTCTGGGGGATTTGGGAATTTGGGGTTTGGGGATTTCAGGATTTGAGGATCTGAGGATTTGGGGATTTGGGGATTTTGAGTTTTGGGGGTTCAGGAATTTGGGGATTTGGGGATCTGAGGATTTGGGAATTTGGTGATTTGGGGTTTGGGGATTTGAGGATTTGGGGATGTGAGGATTTGGGGATTTGGGGTTTGGGGGGGGTCGCGCTGATGCCCCCTCCCCATTTTTCCCCTTTTCCCCCTTTTTTCCCCTTTCCCCCCATTTTTCCCATTTTTCCCCTTTTCCCTTTTCCCCCATTTTCCCCATTTTTCCCCCTTTTCCCCTTTTTCCCCTTTTCCCCATTTTCCCCCATTTTCCCCATTTTCCCCATTTTTCCCCATTTTCCCCCCTTTTTCCCCTTTTTCCCCTTTTCCCCCTTTTTCCCTTTCCCCCTTTTTCCCCTTTTTCCCCCTTTTTCCCTTTTCCTCCCCCCTTTCCCCCCATTTCCCCCCCTTTTTCCCCTTTTTCCCTTTTCCCCTTTTCCCCCTTTTCCCCTTTTTCCCCCTTTCCCCCTTTTCCCCCTTTTTCCCCTTTTCCCCATTTTCCCCATTTTTCCCATTTTCCCCATTTTTCCCCTTTTTCCCCTTTTCCCCATTTTCCCCATTTTTCCCATTTTCCCCTTTTCCCCCCTTTTCCCCATTTTCCCCCATTTTTCCCTTTTCCCCCTTTTCCCCCTTTTTCCCCTTTTTCCCCTTTTCCCCATTTTCCCCATTTTTCCCCTTTTCCCCCTTTTCCCCCTTTTTCCCCTTTCCCCATTTTCCCCATTTTCCCCCTTTTCCCCCTTTTCCCCATTTTTCCCATTTTCCCCATTTTTCCCCTTTTTCCCCCAAGTGGTTCCCGCTGCAGGAGGGTGGGCAGGGCCGGCTCCACCTGCGCCTGGAGTGGCTCTCGCTGCTCTCCGATGCCTCCAAGCTGGACCAGGTCAGTCCCGGGACAATTTTGGGGTTCAGCTGTGTTGGAAGGGGGGGGGGGGGGGGGTCCTGCCTTATCAGACCCCTCCCCAAATTTTTGGCCTCCCCCAGGTTTTGGAAAAGAACCAAAAAATCGTGGCCAAGCCTGACCCGCCCTCCTCCGCCATCCTCGTGGTGTATCTGGACAGGGCTGAGGGGCTGCCCGTGAGTCTGGGGGGGGCTGGGGGGGTTGAGGGGGGTCCCGGGGGGGGTCAGAAGTGGGGGACCCCCCCCCTTGACCCCCCGTTTTTGGTGCAGGTAAGGAAAGCAGGCAAGGAGCCCAACCCCGTGGTTCAGGTGTCGGTGCAGGACGTCACCAGGGAGAGCAAGGTGGGAGGGAGGGGTCTGGGGGGGGGGGGTTTGGGGGGTTTTTGGGGGGTTTTGGGGGTCTGACCTGAGCCCCCCCACCCTCCCTAAGGTGGTCTGCAACACCTCAGCCCCCGTGTGGGAGGACGCCTTCCGCTTCTTCCTGCACGACCCCCGCAACCAGGACGTGGATTTCCAGGTGGGACCCCAAAACCCGGCTCTGTGTGCCCCCAAATCCCCTCAAAACCCGGCTCTGTGTGCCCCCAAATCCCCTCAAAACCCGGCTCTGTGTGCCCCCAAATCCCCTCAAAACCCGGCTCTGTGTGCCCCCAAATCCCCCCAAAATCCCAGCTCTGTTTGCCCCCAAATCCCCCCAAAACCCGGCTCTGTTTGCCCCCAAATCCCCCCAAAATCCCGGCTCTGTGTGCCCCCAAACCCCCCCCAAATCCCCCCAAAACCCGGCTCTGTTTGCCCCCAAATCCCCCCAAAACCCGGCTCTGTGTGCCCCCAAATCCCCTCAAAACCCGGCTCTGTGTGCCCCCAAAATCCCGGCTCTGTGTGCCCCCAAATGCCCCCCAAATCCCCCAAAATTCCGGCTCTGTGTGCCCCCAAATCCCCCCAAAACCCGGCTCTGTGTGCCCCCAAATGCCCCCATATTCCCCCCTTTTTTCCCCATATCTTCCCCTCCCTTTTTTCCCCTTTTCCCCCCCATTTCCCCCCCTCTTTCCCCCTTTTTTCTCTCATTTTCCCCTTTTTTTCTCCACCTTTTTTCCCCATTTTCACCCCCATTTTCCCCCTTTCCCCCCCCCCTATTTCCCCCCTTCTTTTTCCCCTCCTCTTCCCCCCCTTTTTCCTCCCCTTTCCCCCCAATTTTTAATCCCATTTCCCCCTTTTCCTCCCCTTTTCTCACCCCTCCTTTCCCCCATTTTTCCCCACCTTTTTTCCCCCTTTTCCCCCCATTCCCCCCTCACTCCTCCCATACTCCCCCATATTCCCCCCCTCAAAATCCCCCCATTGCCCCCCCAAACGTCCCCGCTGTCCCCTCAGGTGAAGGACGACCCCCGCCAGTCCCCCCTGGGCTCTCTGTCGCTGCCTCTGTCGCGACTCCTGGAGTCGCCGTCGCTGTCGCTGGCCGAGCCCTTCCCGCTGCAGCGCTCGGGGCCGGGGGCGCTCCTGCACCTCCAGCTGGAGCTCCGGGTGAGGAGGGGGCTCCGGGGGGGGTCCCGGGGGGGTTTTGGGGTCCCTCTGACCCCCCCCCCATCTCCAGGTGCTGTTTCCGGAGCCCCCCGAGCCCGGCGCGGCCACCCCGGGACAGGCGGAGCCCCCCAAAGGTGACACCGAGGGACCCCCCCGGAGACCGAGCCGGGCCGGGCCCGACCCCCGCTCCGGCACCGAGGTGGGGAGGGGGCCTGGGGGGTCCTGGGGGGGTCTTAGGGGGTCCTGGGAGGGTTATGGGGGGGGGGTCTTGGGGGGGTTATGGGGGTCCTGGGGGGTCCTGAGGGGCTTATGGGGGGCGGTCTTGGGGGGGTTATGGGGGTCCTGGGGGGGTCCTGGGGGGTCCTGGGAGGGTTATGGGGGGGTTATGGGGGTCCTGGGGGGTCCTGAGGGGCTTATGGGGGGGGTCCTGGGGGGGTTATGGGGGTCTTGGGGGGGTTATGGGGGTCCTGGGGGGGTTATGGGGGGGGGTCCTGGGGGGGTTATGGGGGTCTTGGGGGGGTCCTGAGGGGGTTATGGGGGTCCTGGGGGGTTATGGGGGTCCTGGGAGGTCTTGGGGGGGGTTCTGGGGGGTCCTAGGAAGACCTGAGGGGGTCCTGGGGGGGTTCTGGCAGTCAGGATGGGGGTCAGGGATTTTGGGATGGGGTCCTGGAGGGTCCTGGGAGGGTCTTGGGTGGTCGTGAGGAGGTTCTGGGGAGTCTTGGGGGGTCCTGGGGGGTTTCTGGGGGGTCGGGGGGGTCCTGGGGAGTCTTGGGGGGTCCTGAGGGGGTCCTGGGGGGGGAGTTCTGGGGGGTTATAGGGGTCCTGGGGGATAGTGGGGGGTCCTGGGGATGGGGGTGGGGGCCCTGGGAGGGTCTTGGGGGGTCCTGAGGGGGTCTTGGGGGGGTTCTGGGGGGGGGGGGGGGTCCTGGGTGTCAAGATGGGGGCAGGGATTTTGAGGAGGGGTCTTGGGGAGTCCTGGGGGGTCCTGAGGGTCAGGATGGGGATCCTGGGGGGTTCTAGGGGTGAGGGTGGGGGGGTCCTGGGGGGGACTTGGGCGGTCTTGGGGTGGTTCTGGGGGGTCCTGGGGGTGTCTCGGGGGGTCCTGGGGGTGTCTCGGGGGGTCCTGGGGGTGAGGGTGGGGGTCCTGGAGGGTCAGGGATTTTTTGGGGGGGGGGCCTGGGGAGCTCTTGAGGGGGTTCCCGGTGCTCCCGGGGCTGTCCTTGGGTCTGTCCCGTCCCTCGGTCCCCCCGCGCAGCTCCCGGTGTCCCAGTGGTCCCGGGGGGGGTTCAGGGCTGTCCGGTGGTCCCGGGGGTGTCCGTGGGTCTGTCCGGTCCGTCGGTCAGTTCCCGGTGTGTTCCCGTTCTCCCCGGTTCCAGCGGGTGCTGCGGGTGCAGCTCCTGGAGGCCGCGGATCTCGTGGCCAAGGACCAGCGGCTCGGGGGGTCCCGGTGGTCCCGGGGGGGTTCAGGGTGTCCGTGGGTCTGTCCGGGGGTGTCCGTGGGTCTGTCCGGTCCGTCGGTCCCTCACCTCCCGGGGTTCCCGGTGTGTTCCCGGTGCCCAGCGGGTGCTGCGGGTGCAGCTCCTGGAGGCCGCGGATCTCGTGGCCAAGGACCAGCGGCTCGGGGGCCTCGTGCGGGGCCGCTCCGACCCCTACGCCGAGACCCGCGCGGGCGGGAGCCGCTTCCGGAGCCGCGTGGTGCGAGAGGAGCTGAACCCGCGCTGGAACGAGAGCTACGAGGTAAACTGAGGCACGGGGAAACTGAGGGGAAACTGAGGGGAAACTGAGGCACGGGGAACTGAGGGGAAACTGAAACACCGGCAAACTGGGGGGAAACTGAGGCACGGGAAACTGAGGCATGGGAAACTGAGGGGAAACTGAGGGGAAACTGAGGCACGGGGAACTGAGGGGAAACTGAAACACCGGCAAACTGGGGGGAAACTGAGGCACCAGAAACTGAGGCACGAGGAAACTGAGGGGAAACTGAGGCACGGGGAAATTGAGGGGAAACTGAAGCACCGGAAACTGAGGGGAAACTGAGGCACAGGAAACTGAGGGAAACTGAGGCACCGGAAACTGAGGGGAAACTGAGGCACAGGAAACTGAGGGAAACTGAGGCACCGGAAACTGAGGCACGGGAAGCTGAGGGAAACTGAGGGGAAACTGAGGCGAAACTGAGGCACAGGGAAACTGAGGGGAAACTGAGGCACGGCACCGGGAAACTGAGGCACGGCACTGGGGAAACTGAGGCACGGGGAAACTGAGGCACGGGAGTGCTTCTGGAATGGGAAACTGAGGCACGGCACCGGGGGGAAACTGAGGCACGGCACCAGGGAAACTGAGGGGAAACTGAGGCACAGGGAAACTCAGGCACGGCACCGGGGGGAAACTGATGCACGGGAGAGGGGAAACTGAGGCATGGCAGGGGGGGAAACTGAGGCACGGGGAAACTGAGGCATGGGAGGGGGGGAAACTGAGGCACAAGAAGGGAAACTGAGGCACGGCACAGGGAAACGGGGGGAAAAGGGAAACTGAGGCACAGGGGTGGTTCTGGAAGGGGAAACTGAGGCACAGGGAAACTGAGGCACGGGGAAACTGAGGCACAAGAGGAACATGGAGCAATGATGATCAAGGATTTGGATTTTGCCGCCCCCAGGTGATCGTGGACGATGTCCCGGGGCAGGACGTGGAGTTCGACCTCTTCGACAAAGACATCGACAAGGACGATTTCCTGGGCAGGTGGGGAACTGGGGGGGACTGGGGGGTCCGGAGGGGATTTGGGGGAATTTTGGGGGAATTCCTGGGGGTCTGGAAGGGATTTGGGGGGGATTTATGGGGGTCTGGAGGGGATTTGGGGGGTCTGGAGGGATTTGGAAGGTCCAGAGGGGATTTGGGGGAATTTCTGGGGGTCTGGAGGGGATTTGGGGGAATTTCTGGGGGGTGTGGAGGGGATTTAGGGGGTCTGGAGGGATTTGGAAGGTCCAGAGGGGATTAGGGGGAATTTATGGGGGTCAGGAGGGGTTTTGGGGGGATTTGGGGGGTCAGGAGGGGATTTGGGGGGATCTAGAGTGGATTTTGGGGGATTTCTGGGGGTTCTGGAGGGGATTTGGGGGGTTTTGGGGGATTTTCTGGGGTTTGGGGGTTTTGGGTATTTTTGGGGGGGGTTTGGGGTTTTTTGGGGGTTTTCAGGGGGGGTTTTCGGGGGGGTTTTGGGGGTTTTTCGGGGGGGTCTCACCCCGTGCCCCCCCCCAGGTGCAAGGTGCCCCTCAGGAGGGTCCTGAGCAGCCGCGTCGTGGATGAGGTGGGGAAGGGGCTGGGGGAGGGGGGCTCTGAGGGGGTCTCACCTTTTTGGGGGGTGGGGTCTCACCTGGAGGGGGCTTATCAAGGTGGGGGGGGATCTGAATGATTGAGGGGGGGGTCTCACAAAGTGGGGAGGGGTCTCAAGAGGGAGAGTCTCATGGGTTTGGGGGGGTCACAATGATCGGGGGGGTGTCACAAAGTGAGGAGGGGTCTCACGGATATGGGGGGGGTCTCAGGAATTGAGGGGGGGTCTCAGGAAGTGAGGAGGAGTCTCACGGATGGGGGGGGCTCTCTCAGCGATATAGGGGGGTCTCACAAAGTGAGGAGGGGTCTCAAGAGGGAGAGTCTCATCGGTTTGGGGGGGGTCTCAATGATTGGGGGGGGTCTCACGGATTGAGGGGGGGTCTCACGGATTGAGGGGGGGTCTCAGCGATATGGGGGGGTCTCACAGAGTGAGTGGGGGTCTCAGGGAGTGAGGGGGGGTCTCAGGGACTGAGGGGGGGTCTCACAAGGTGAGTGGGGGTCTCATTTCCCCCCCCCCGCAGTGGCTGCCCCTCCAGGACGTTCGCTCGGGGCGGCTCCACGTGCGCCTGGAGAGCCTCGAGCCACGGCCCAGCCCCGAGCTGCTGGACAGGGTGCGGACCCCAGACCCAAACCGGGGACCCCAGACCCATCCTACAGACCCCAGACCCATCCTAGAGGCCCCAAATCCATCCCTAAAAACCCCAAACCCACTGCAGGGACCCCAGACCCGTCCTACAGACCCCCAGACCCACCGACCCCAAATCCCCTCCCCATGGACCCCAGACCCATCCCAGGCACCCCAAACCCACCGACCCCAGACCCCTCTCTACAAACCCCAGACCCCTCCCGGGGGTCTCCCCGCCCCCTGTGCGACCCCCGACCCACCCAAACCCCCTCCCCATGGACCCCAAACCCCCTTCCACAAACCCCAAACCCACCCTATCCCATTTCCCCCCTTTCCTCTCCCCAATCCCCGCCCTCCTGGGGACCCCGGCCCACCCCGGTGCGACCCCCGCCCACCCCGACACGAGCCCCGCCCACCCCGGTGCGAGCCCCGCCCACCCCGAAACGAGCCCCGCCCACCCCGGTGCGACCCCCGCCCACCCCGACACGAGCCCCGCCCACCCCGACACGAGCCCCGCCCACCCCGGTACGGCCCCGCCCACCCCGATACGAGCCCCGCCCACCCCGGTACGGCCCCGCCCACCCCGGTGCGACCCCCGCCCACCCTTTGCCCCCCCCAGGTCCTGCACACCAACGCCCTCCTGCAGCCCCAGCACGGCCCGGAGCTCTCGGCCGCGCTGCTCCGCGTGTACCTGGACAGAGCCGCGGATCTGCCGGTGAGGGAGACACCAAAAATGGGTCAAAATGGCCCAAAATGGCCCCAGAATGGCTCCAAATGGCCCCAAATGGAGCCAAAATGGCTCCAAATGGTGCCAAAATGGCCCCAGAATGGACCCAAATGGCCCTAAAATGGCCCCAGATGACCCGAAAATGGCTCCAAAATGGCCCCAAAATTGATCCAAATGGCCCCAAATGGAGCCAAAATGGCCCCCAAATGACCCCAAAATGGCCCGAAATGACCCCAGATGTCCCCAAAATGTCCCCAAAACATCCCCAAAACTACTCCAAATGTCCCTGAATGTCCCCAGATGTCCCCAAAATGTCCCCAAATTGTCCCCAAATGTCCACAAAATGTCCCCAAATGTCCCCCCCAGCTCCTGAAGGGCTCCCAGCCCCCCTCAGCCTTTGCCAGCCTGGCCGTGGGCGACGCCTCCTTCAGAACCAAGGTGGGCTTTGGGGGGTTCGGGGGGCTTTGGGGGGGGATCCCAGGGTCTCTCAGCTCCTCAATTTCTCCCCCCTTCCCCAGAGCTGCCCCCCCTGCACGGAGCCCGTGTGGGATGAAGGCTTCTCCTTCCTCATCAGGCGCCCGCACCTGGAGACCCTGGAGCTGCAGGTGGGGGGGGGGGGCGTGAATTGGGGGGGGGGGGGGGGGGCGTGAATTGGGGGGCGTCTCATTGACAGGGGAGTGGGTGTGAATTGGGGGGGGGGGGTCTCACGGATTGGGGAGGGTCCCATGGATTGGGGGGGTCTCATTGGCAGGGGAGGGGTCTCATTGAGGGGGGGTCTCATGGGTTGGGGGGGGGGGTCTCACAAATTGGGGGAGGGGTCTCATAGAGAGGGGGGATCTCATGGCTGGGGTCCTCACGAATTGGGGGGGGGTCTCATTGATTGGGGAGGGGTCTCATCACTGGGGTTCTCATAAAATGAGGGGGGGTCTCACCAGGGGATCTCATAGAGAGAGAGGGGGGGGGATCTCCCGGTTTGGGGGGGGGTCTCTGTGCTGGGTTTCTCACAAAATGAGGGGGAGATCTCACAGAGGATTGGGGAGGGGTCTCTGATCGGTTCTCCGGAACTGGGGCGGGGTCTCTGATGGTTCTCCCAGATTGGGGCGGGGTCTCTGATCGGTTCTCTCAAATTGGGCCAGGGTCTCTGATGGGTTCTCCTGAATTGGGCCAGGGTCTCTGCCCGGTTCTCTCAAACTGGGGAGGGGTCTCTGCCCGTTTCTCCCGGATTGGGGCGGGGTCTCTGCCCGGTTCCCTCAGTCCGGGCCCGGTCTCTGCCCGGTTCCCTCAGTCCGGGCCCGGTCTCTGCCCGGTTCCCTCAGACCAGGCCGGGGTCTCTGCCTGGTTCCCTCAGTCCGGGCCGGGGTCTCTGCCCGGCTCCCTCAGACCGGGCCGGGGTCTCTGCCCGTTTCTCTCAGTCCGGGCCGGGGTCTCTGCCCGTTTCTCTCAGTCCGGGCCGGGGTCTCTGCCCGGTTCCCTCAGACCGGGCCGGGGTCTCTGCCCGTTTCTCTCAGTCCGGGCCGGGGTCTCTGCCCGGTTCCCTCAGACCGGGCCGGGGTCTCTGCCCGTTTCTCTCAGTCCGGGCCGGGGTCTCTGCCCGTTTCTCTCAGACCGGGCCCGGTCTCTGCCCGGTTCCCTCAGTCCGGGCCGGGGTCTCTGCCCGGCTCCCTCAGACCGGGCCCGGTCTCTCCGCAGGTCCGGGCCGAGGCGGGGCCGGCCCTGGGCTCTCTGACGCTGCCCCTGGCGCGGCTGCTGCCCCGGCCCGGGCTCGGCACCGACGGGTGGGAGCCCCTGGCCGGGGGGGGGCGGATCCTGCTCAGGGCACAGCTCGGGGTGAGTGGGGGTCCCCAAGAATGGGGAGGGGTCCCTGGGGTGGGGTCCCCTGGAATGAGTGGGGGTCCCTCGGGGGGTCCCAGGGGTGGGTGGGGGTCCCCCAGGGGCTGGGGGGGCGAGGGGAGACCCCCTGACCCTAGCACTCCCCCCCATAATGAGTCGGGGTCCCCAGGGTGGCTGGGGGTCCCTCGGGGTCACCCAGGGGTTGGGGGGTGATGGGAACCCCCCCCCGGAATGAGTGGGGGTCCCCCCGGGGTAGGTGGGGGTCCCTCGGGTGGGTGAGGGGTCCCTGGAATGAGTGGGGGTCCCATGGGGTGGGTGAGGGTCCCCAGGGGTGGGTGGGGGCTGGGGGGGCGAGGAGAGACCCCTCCCCGACCTCAAACTGTCCCCCAGAATGAGTGGGGGTCCCCCAGGATGAGTGGGGGTCCCTCGGGATCCCCTGAGGCGAGTGAGGGTCCCAGGGGCTGAATGAGGGTCCCCAGGGGTGGGTGGGGGTCCCTGGAATGAGTGGGGGTCCCCAGGGGTGGGTGGGGGTCCCTCGGGGGGTCCCTCTGACCCCCGCCCCCCCCGCAGGTCCTGGTGCCGCTGGAGGTTGAGGAGGGGGCGGCCCGGAGAGGCCCCGAGGGGGGGGACCCGGAGCGGCCCCAGGAGGAGGAGGAGGAGGAGGAGGAGCCGAGGGGGGAGGAAGATGAGCAGCGAGGGGCGGGGGGGCTGCGCCAGCGCCTGGTGCCGGCGGACAGGTGGGAACGGGGGGGGCTGCACCCCCAAATTCCCAAATTCCAACACCCCCAGACCCCAAATTCCCAAATTCCAACACCCCCAGACCCCAAATTCCCAAATTTCAAACCCCCCAAAATTCCCAAATTCCAACACCCCCAGACCCCAAATTCCCGAATTTCAAACCCCCCAAAATTCCCAAATTCCAACACCCCCAGACCCCAAATTCCCAAATTTCAAACCCCCCAAAATTCCCAAATTCCAACACCGCCAGACCCCAAATTCCCGAATTTCAAACCCCCCAAAATTCCCAAATTCCTGAATTTCAAACCCCCCAAAATTCCCAAATTCCAACACCCCCAGACCCCAAATTTCCGAATTTCGGGGGGGGAGGGAATTGTGTCAGTGCCCCCCCCCCGGCAGACAGGTGGGGACGGGGGGGGCTGCACCCCAAAATTCCCAAATTCCAACACCCCCAGACCCCAAATTCCCAAATTCCCAACACCCCCAGAGGTGCAGGGGGGGGTTTTTGGGGTGCTGGGTGGGGAGGGGGCTGCAACCCCAATTTCCCGAATTCCCAACCCCCCTCAGACCCCAAATTCCCGAATTCCCGCCCCCCCTCAGAGATGCAGGGATGGATTTTGGGGGGCTCGGGGTGCTCGGGGGGGTCTCGCACCCCAAATTCCCGAATTCCCGCCCCCCCAGGCGCCCCCAGCCCACGCAGGGGCCCCGGGTGCTGCTCTCGCTCCGGTTCCAGCGCGAGCAGCGCCGCCTCGTGGCCATCGTGCACAGCTGCAGGTGAGGCCGAGACCCCCCCAGACCCCCCCAAAATCACCCCGGGACCCCCAGACCCCCCCCAAACCCTCCCCAGGACCCCCCAGACCTCCCCAGAACCCCCTGAGGACCCCCAGGAACCCCAAACCCTGACCCCAAACCCTCCCAAAAACCCCCTGAGGACCCCCCAGACCTTCCCCAGGAACCCCAAAGCCTGAACCCCCAAACCCTGAATCCCTGAACCCCCAAACCTTCCCCAGGACCCCCAAACCTCCCAAACTCTGAACCCCCAAACCCTCCTGAAAACCCTCTGAGGACCCCCCAAACCTTCCCCAGGAATCCCAAACCCTGAACCCCCAAACTCTGAACCCCCAAACATCCCCAGGACCCCCAAACCCTGACCCCTAAACCCTGCCCTGAATCCCCAAACCCTCCCCAGGACCCTCAAACCCCCAAACCCTGAACCCCCAAGCCCTCCCCAGCCCCCCCCAACATCCCCAGGACCCCCCCCAGCCCCCCCCAAGTTTGGGGTCCCCCCCGAGCACCCCCAAACCTCCCCAGGGACCTGCGGGCGGCCTCCAAGGACCTGCCCGACCCCTACGTGTCCCTGGTGCTGCTCCCCGAGCGCAGCCGCGCCACCAAGCGCAAAACGGGGGTGCAGAAACGGACCCTGAACCCCGAGTTCAATGAGAGGTGAGGGGGGGGCCCTGGGGAGGGGTCTCGGGGGGTCACACACTGAACTGGGGGGGCTGGGAGAGGTTGAGGAGGAGTTGGAGCTCTGGGAGCTTCGGGTTTGGGGGGTCCTGAGGGGGTCCTGGGGAGGATTTGGGGTGTCCAGGGGAGGATTTGGGGGCCTCTGGGGAGGATTTAGGGGGTTTGGGGGCCCTGGGGGGGTCCTGGGGAGGGTTTGGGGGGTCCCGAGGGCTTTTTAGGGAGGGTCCTGGGGAAGGTCCCGGGGGTCCCCAGAGGGATTTTGGGGAGGGGTTTGGGGGGTCCCGGGGGTTTCCAGGGGATTTTGGGGAGCGTTTGGGGGTCCCGGGGGTTTCCAGGGGATTTTGGGGAGGGATTTGGGGGTCCCGGGGGTCCTGGGGAAGGTCCCGGGGGTCCCCAGAGGGATTTTGGGGAGGGGTTTGGGGGTCCCGAGGGGGTTTTGGGGAGGGTCCCAGGGGTTTCCAGGGGATTTTGGGGAGGGTTTGGGGGTCCCGGGGCTTTCCAGGGGATTTTGGGGAGGGTTTGGGGGTCCCGGGGGTTTCCAGGGGATTTTGGGGAGGGGTTTGGGGGTTCCCCAGAGGGATTTCGGGGAAGGTTTGGGGGTCCCGGGGGTCCCAGCCCCTCTCGGTGCCCCAGGTTCGAGTGGGAGCTGCCCCCGGAGGAGGCCCCGCGGCGCCGCCTCGAGGCCACCGTGAAATCCTCGGTGAATTTCGTGACCCGGGAGAAGGAGACGCTGGGCAAGGTCCGGGGGTCCCGGGGGTCCTGGGGAGAGTTTGGGGATCCCCAGGAGGTTTTGGGGGGTCTGGGGGTCCCAGGGGGTCCTGGGGAGAGTTTTGGAGGGGTCTGGGGGTCCCAGGGGGTCCTGGGGATGCTCGGGGGGTCCTGGGGAGGGTTTGGGGGTTCAGGGTTTGCAGGGTCTGGGGGTGCCCAGGGGGTTTTGGGGAGGGTTTGAGGGGTCCCAGGGGGTCCTGGGGATGCTCGGGGGGTCCTGGGGAGGGTCTGGGGATCCCCAAGGGGTTTTGGGGAGGGTTTGGGGGGTCTGGGGGTCCTCAGGGAGTCATGGGCAGCGCTCGGGGGCTTTGGGTTTGGGGAGTCTGGGGGTGCCGAGTGGGGTTTTTGGGGAGGTCTGGGGGTCCCCAAGGGGTTTTGGGGATGCTGGGAGGAATTTGGGGAGGGTTTGGGGGTCTGGCGGAGCTGGGGGGTCCTGGGGAGGGATTGGGGGTTCAGGGTTTGGGGGGGTCTGGCAGTTTCCAGGGGATCCTGGGGAGGGATTGGGGGTCCCCAGGAGGTTTTGGGGGCTCTGGGGGTCCCCAGTGGGTTTTGGGGAGCGTTTGGGGGGCTCTGGGGGTGCCGCTGGAGCCCCCCCAGACCCTTTTTTCCACCCCCCCCCCCCACAGCTGCAGCTGGAGCTGGCCCAGGTGGATCTGAGCGAGGGGGACCCGCGCTGGTGAGGGGGGCTGGGGGTCCTGGGGGGTCCTGGGGAGGGTTTGGGGGGTCTGGGGGTCCCTAAAGGGGTCCTGGGGAGGGTTTGGGGGGTCTGGGGGTCCCTAAAGGGGTCCTGGGGAGGGTTTGGGGGGTCTGGGGGTCCTCAGAGGGTCCTGGGAAGTTTGGGGGGTCTGGGGGTCATCAGAGGGTCCTGGGGAGGGACTGGGGGGTCCTGAGGGGCTCCTGAAAAGGTTTGGGGGGTCTGGGGGCTCCTGAAGAGGTCCCGGGGAAGGTTTGGGGGGTCCTGGGGGGTTCTAGGAAGGGTCTGGGGGATCCTCAGGGGGGTTTGGGGGGGTCTGTGGGGTGGTGGGGAGGGGTCTGTGATGTGGGGAGGGGTCTCTGATGTGTCCCCCCCTCATTCCCCATACAGGTACGAGCTGCAGGACGAGCGGAGCCTCCCCTGAATTTGGGGACCCCCCCCCCACAAATCCCCACGGGGGGGGCTCGGGACCCCCCCCCCCACCAAAGAGGCGCTGGGACCCCCCCCCAGCGCCCCCCACCCCCCCCAGGACTGTTCCTGAGCTGGTGCCTTGCGACCCCCCCCAAAAAGAGACCCCGAGAGACCCCCGGGGTTCTGTGCCCCCCCCCCCACACCGGGGGCGCTTCTTGGAGCCGCTGCTGCCACCGCCGGGGCTGTCCCCAAGGTGCCACCAAGATGCCACCCCCGGGTGTCCCCAGGATGTCCCCGAGTGTCCCCGGGTTATCACCGGGATGTCCCCAAGATGTCACCGCCGGGATGTCCCCGAATGTCACTGGGATGTCCCCAGGATATCACCGGGATGTCACCGCTGGGATGTCCCCAAGGTGTCCCCAAGGTGCCACTGCCGGGATATCACTGGGACATGACCGGGATGTCCTTGGATGTCACTGGGATGTCAGCGGGTGCCACCGGGATGTCCCTGGATGTCACCACTGGGATGTCACCGAGATATCACTGGGATGTCCCCGAATGTCACTGGGATGTCACCGCGTTATCACCACTGGGATGTCGTCACTGGGATGTCACCGAGATATCACCAGGACATCCCCGGGTGTCACCAGGATGTCCCCAGACATCGCCGGGATGTCCCCAAGGTGTCCCCGGATGTCACCACCAGGATGTCCCTGGATGTCCCCAAGGTGTCACCGCTGGGATGTCACCGGGTGCCACCAGGATGTCCCTGGGATGTCCCCAAGGTGTCACTGCTGGGATGTCACCGGGTGCCACCAGGATGTCCCTGGAATGTCACCGGGTGTCCCCAGGATGCCCCTGGATGTCCTCAGGATGTCCCCAAGGTGTCACCACTGGGATGTCCCCAGGATGCCACCGAGATGCCACCGCCAGGCCACTGCTGCGATGCCACCATCGTGCCGCCCCCGGGGTGTCCCCGGGCTGTCACCGCGCTGCCGCCACCGCCGTGCAACGCCCTCCCCTTGCCCGCGCTAATAAAGGAGGGAGGACACGGCCTCGCTGTCCCATCTGTCACCCCCGCGGTGGCCCCAGCCTGGGGACCCTCCTGGCGTGGCCCCAAAGTGGAGAGGGGGTCCTGGGGGTGTCCCTGGGGGTGTCCCCTGTGGGATTGGCCCCAAAATGGGGGTGGGTGTCCCTGAGGTGTCCCCTCTGTAATGTCCCCATGGGGGTGTCCCCGTGGGTGTGCCTCCTGTGATGTCCCCTCTGCGATGTCCCCTCATGGGGGTGTCCCTGTGTTTGTCCCCTCTGTGCTGTCCCCGTGGGGGCGTCCCCTCGGCCTGGGGTGTCCCTGAGGTGTCCCCTCTGTAATGTCCCCATGGGGGTGTCCCCGTGGGTGTCCCCCCTGTGATGTCCCCTCTGCAATGTCCCCATGGGTGTCCCCTGCGTTGTCCCCTCTGCGATGTCCCCATGGGGGTGTCCCTGCGATGTCCCCTCTCTGATGTCCCCTCTGCGATGTCCCCATGGGGGGGTGGCGGTGCCATCTCCGTGCCCATCTATAGCCAAAACATTCCCCGCTGGAAAAGGGGCGTGTCCCCGTCGCTGCCCCGCCCCGCTCCTTCATGAATAATTAACACCCTCATTAGCGCCGTGACGCAGCCGCGCGGTGACGCCCGAACGAGCAGGAACGGACGGGAGCGGCCGCCGCCATGGTGGGCACCGGGAACGGCACCGGGAACGGCACCGGGAGGGGAACCGGGAGCGGAACCGGGAGCGGAACCGGGAGCGGAACCGGGAACGGGAACCGCGGGGGATGCGCGGGCGGGGGATGCGCGGGGGGCCCGGGGCGGGGGTCGCACCGGGGCGGGGATGGCGCGGGAGGTCCCGGGAGCACCGGGCGGGCACCGGGCGGGCACCGAGCGCGTGCGGCCGCTCCGTGCACCGGGGATGCCGCCGCCGGTTCCCGGTTCCCATCCCGGTGCGCGCTGACCGCCGCTCTCCCCGCAGTGCGACTTCTCGGAGGAGCAGACCGCGGGTGAGTGACCGGCACCGGACACCGGGCACGGGGCACCGGGAGCGAGCACCGGGCACGGGCACGGCGGAGGGACCCCCCCGGGCCGCTCCCGCCGCCGCCGCCCCCGGCGCTTCCTGCGCGGCCTCGGGCGGGGCCTTTCCGGGGCAAAGTCCCCGTTCGGAGCGGGGGATGGGGGGGATGCGGCACCGGGGCCACCGGGGGGTACCGGGCCGGGGGTGCGGGACCGGGATGGGAACCGGGACCGGAACCGGGACAGAACCGGGGCCGGGGGGGTTCGGGCCCCTCCTGCGCAATTTGCCCTTATATGGGCATGGCGCGCGCCGGCCGCGCATTCCTGCGGGGCGGGGCCGGCGGATTCCGGAGCGCTCCCGGTGCCCCGGGACCCGCCGGGCTCCGAACGGGACCCGCCGGGCACGGGCAGCATCCCCCGAGGGCGGCGGCCCCTCCTGCATCCCGGCCCGGGGTCGGGTTCCACCGGGAAACCGGATCCTACCGGGAACCGGATCCTACCGGGAAACCGGATCCCACCGGGGAGCGAAACCCGACCGGGGGTCTGAGGGGTCCCGGGGATGCGGCTCTGGGGTCCCGGTGGAACAAACCGGAGGCCCCGGTGTCCCGGAGGTCCCGGAGTTGCCGACTCGGTGGTCCCGGTGCCCTGGGGGTTCCGGTGATGTTGTCACAGGGGGTCCCGGTGGTCCCGGCCCTGCTGAAACTGAGGGAGGGTCCCGGCTGTGTTTGGGGTCCCTGAGGGGGGTCCCGGTGCCCCGATGGTCCTGGCACTGATACAGGGGGGGTCCCGGTGCCCTGGAGGGGGTCCCGGTGGTCCCACACTGACCCAGGGCGGTCCCGGTGGTCCTGGTGCCCCAGTGGAGTCCGGTGGTCCCACAGGACCCGGGGGGTTCCGGGGTGGTCCCGGTGGTCCCGCACTGACCGGGGGGGGTCCCGCGGGGTTCCCGGTGGTTCCGGGGGGGGTCCCGGGGGGGTCCCGGTGGTCCCGGGGGGGTCCCGGTGGTCTCGCACTGACCGGGGGGTTCCCGGTGGTCCCGGGGGGTCCCGGTAGCCCCGGCCTGACCCGGGGGTCCCGGCAGAGTTCAAGGAGGCGTTCCAGCTCTTTGACCGCACGGGGGACGGGAAGATCCTGTACAGCCAATGCGGGGACGTGATGAGGGCGCTGGGGCAGAACCCGACCAACGCCGAGGTCATGAAGGTGCTGGGGAACCCCAAAAGCGATGGTGAGTGGGGAGGGGGGGATCCCCCCCTTTTGCTGCCCCCCCAGGACCCCCCCTCACACAAGCGACCCTCACCCCTGAGCACTGCAGAGAGAACCAGTGAGACCCCAAACCCCAACACCAGTGACAGACCCCAAACCCCCAAACCCTCAGCTCCAGTGAGACCCCAAACCCTCCACACCAGTGAGACCCCAAACCCTCAGCTCCAGTGAGACCCCAACCCCCCCACACCAGTGACAGACCCCAAACCCCCAAACCCTCAGCTCCAGTGAGACCCCAAACCCCAGCACCAGTGAGACCCCAAACCCTCAGCTCCAGTGAGACCCAAACCATCAACACCAGTGAGACCCCAACACTGAGACCCCAAACCCCCCAAACCCCCAGCACCAATGAGACCCCCTGCCCCAAACACTGAACACCAGTGAGACCCCACCCCTAAATCCTCACCACGAGACCCCCACCCAAAACCCTCAGCACCAGTGACCCCCACTCCAAATTCTCAGCACCAGAGAGACCCCCACCCCCAAACTGACCCCAACACCAAGACCCCCCCTCACCCAACCAACCCCCACCCCACATCCTCAACCCCAGTGAGACCCCCAGCCCTGAGCACTGCAGAGAGCACCAATGAGACCCCCACCCCAAATTCTCAGCACCAGAGACCCCAAACCCTCAGCACCAGAGACACTCACCCCTGAGCACTGCAGAGAGAACCAGTGAGACCCCAAACCCTCAGCACCAGTGAGACCCCAAACCCCCCACACCAGTGGAACCCCCACCCCCAAGCCCTCAACACCAGAGACCCCCACCCCTAAACTCTCAGCACCAGAGACCCCCACCCCTAAACTCTCAGCACCAGAGACCCTCACCCCTGAGCACTGCAGAGAACACCCCCAGCGAGACCCCCACCCTCAAACCCTCAACCCCACACCTCCCCTCCCCCAAAACCCCCTGGAAAAGCCCCCCCACCCTTGGAAAATCCCCCCACCCTGGAAAATCCCCCCACCCACCATTCCCGTGCTCAGAGATGAACGTGAAGACGCTGAGCTTCGAGCAGTTCCTGCCCATGATGCAAACGATCGCCAAGAACAAGGACCAGGGCTGCTTCGAGGACTACGTGGAGGGGCTCAGGGTGTTCGACAAGGAGGGCAACGGCACCGTCATGGGGGCCGAGATCCGCCACGTCCTCGTCACCCTGGGTGAGGGGCTGGGGGGGCTGCAGCGGCGTGGGCACCCCGAAATGGGGGTGGGGATCTTGAAATTGGGGGGTCTGGAGGGTCTCAGGGAGGTGGAGAAGTCGAAATGGGTCTGGGGGTGTGCAGGGGTGTGGGGAGCTCAAAATGAGGGGTCCGGGGATCCCTTGAATGAGGGGTCTGGGGATCTCAGGGGGTGGGGAATGGAGCCCCCAAGGTGTGGGGTCCTGGGGGTTTGGGTGTGGGGTCTCCTAAATGTGGGTCCGGGGGGTCTCAGTGGGTTGGGGACCTCGAAATTGGGGGTCTCAGGGGGTTGGGGTCTCCTAAATGGGGGGTCTGGGGGGGTCTCAGGGGGGTGGGGAATGGAGCCCCCAAGGTGTGGGGTCCTGGGGATTTGGGTGTGGGGTCTCCTAAATGGGGTCTCAGGGGGTTGGGGGTTCTGGAGGTGGTGAGATGGGGGGTTCTGGAGTGTTGGGGGTCCCAGAGGTGCTGCCAAGGGGCGGTTCTGGGTGCCCTGAGGGTCGTGGAGGTACCTCAGGGATCCCAAAGGTGCTGCCAGGAGGGGTTTGGGTACCCTGAGGGTCCCAGGGATGCTCCCAGGGGAGGTTTGGGTGCCCTGAGGGTCCCAAAGGTGCTGCCAGGAGGGATTTGGGTACCCTGAGGGTCCTGCAGGTGATGCCAGGAGGGATTTGGGTACCCTCAGGGGTCCCAGAGGTGCTGCCAGGAGGGATTTGGGTACCCTGAGGGTCCCAAAGGTGATGCCAGGGGGGATTTGGGTACCCTGAGGGTCCCAAAGGTGCTGCCAGGGGGGATTTGGGCACCCTGAGGGTCCCAAAGGTGATGCCAGGAGGGATTTGGGTACCCTCAGGGGTCCCAGAGGTGCTGCTAGGGGGGATTTGGGTACCCTGAGGGTCTCAGGGATGCTCCCAGGGGAGGTTTGGGTACCCTGAGAGTCCCAAAGGTGATGCCGGGGGGATTTGGGTACCCTCAGGGGTCCCAAAGTGCTGCCAAGGGGGGGATTTGGGTACCCTGAGAGTCCCAAAGGTGATGCCAGGGAGGATTTGGGTACCCTCAGGGGTCCCAAAGGTGCTGCCAGGAGGATCCTGGTGACCCCAACCTGAGGTTTTAAAGCCCCCCCCAAAACCCAGCGCTCCCCATCCATCCCTGGAGACCCCCAGAGTGCCCCCCCCCATCCCTGGAGACCCCCGAGTGCCCCCAGCCCAAGGTGACCCCGCTGTCCCCAGGTGAGAAGATGACCGAGGAGGAGGTGGAGCAGCTGGTGGCCGGACACGAGGACAGCAACGGCTGCATCAACTACGAGGGTGAGGCCCGGGGGTCCCGGGGGGGGTCCCGGGGGGGGTCCCGGGGGGGTCACCCACGTCCCCACCCCCTCCCTGACCATCATGTCTGTTCCTTCCCCCCAGCCTTTGTGAGACACATCTTGTCAGGGTGACGCCTTGCAGGGGTAACGCCTCCCCCTCCCCGAGCCCCCTCCTCAATTTTTTAAATTTTTTTTTGAATTTTTTCTCATTCCTTCCTTTTTTTTTTTTTTTTTTCTTCCTCCTGCTGCGCCCTGGTGTCTTTTTTTTTTTTCTTTTTTTTTTAATATTTCCCAAAAAACAATGCAATAAAATAATAAAAAATAAAAAAAGGCTGCCTGGTCCTCCCCCCTCGCATGCCCCTCTCTGCATGGAGCCCCCCCTGCGTGCCAGGGCTGGTTTTGGGGAGGGGGCTGCAGGAAGGAGCCCCCCCCCTGCCCTCCCTCGGGGCTGCTGGGTCCTCCCTGAGCTCTTCAGCCGTTTTTGACTTTTGGTTTTCCTGCCTCTTCTCTCCGGGATTTGGGGTTGGGGGGCTCGGCAGACCCCTCCTCACATCCCCTCCTCTTTCTCTTCTCTCCGCAGAGCTGGTCCGGATGGTGCTGAGTGGATGAAGACCCCTCCCCATTATTTTGTACACCCCCCCCCTCCCCTCTCATTATCTCATTATCTTGTCCCCTCCTCACTCGATTTTGTGCCTTTTTCCCTCATTTTTCTGTCACCCCCGAGCGCCCTCCCCTCAGCCCCACCGGCTAAATTATTGCTCCACAGCATCAAATAAAATCAAAGAAAGGCTCAGAGTGGTCGTGGTGCCCCCTCCCCACTTCCAGACAGACCCAACACCACCAGGCCTCTTCTTCCCGCCCCGGGGACTTGGAATTTTTCTTTTTATTGGTTTTTTAAAAAAAGAAACAAAAAAAAAAACCAAAAAAACAACCGAACAAAACAAAACCAAAAAAGGGATGAGGAGGAGGAGGAGGAGGAGGAAGGGAGGGGATTTTGGAGAAGGGGTGGGGGGGAAATGCCCATGTGCCAGGTGGGATCGGAGCTGTCTCATAAATAACCGGGGGGGGGGGGGGAAGCGGGGCCCCCCCCCGGGAGACCAACACTTAAATAAAATCCGGGACGATCATAAAAAAATCCCAAAGCTGGAGGAAGGGGAGGAGGAGGAGGAGGAAGAGGAGGAGGAGGAGGGGGAGGAAGGGTCGGGGAGGGTCCTTTGAGGAGCGGGGGCGGGGCTGCGGCAGCGTCCTCCAGGCTGGGGGGGCCTCACTGGGTGGGGGGCACGGGGGTGGGCACCGAGCTGGGGGTGGGCACCGAGATGGGCTCCGGCTGCAGGGGGGGGCCTTGGTCTGCGGGGAGAGAACACAAAGAGGGGAGGGGGCGTCAACCAACACACAAAGAGGGGAGGGGGCGTCAACCAACACACAAAGAGGGGAGGGGGCGTCAACCAACACACAAAGAGGGGCGGGGGGGGGGGGGCAAAGAGCACAGAGCAGCGCCGCCCCCTTTCCCCCTCCCTCCACACCCAAAATGTCCCATAAATTCCCTCAAAAATTCCTCAAAAATTCCCTCAAAAATTCCTCAAAAAATCCCCAAAAATTCCTCAAAATTTCCTCAAAATTTCCTCAAAAATTCCCCAAAAATTCCTCAAAAATTCCCCAAAAATTCCTCAAAATTTTCTCAAAAATTCCCAAAAATTTCGTCAAAAATTCCTCAAAATTTCGTCAAAAATCCCCCAAAAATTTCCTCAAAAATTCCCTCAAAAATTCCCCAAAAATTCCTCAAAAATTCCCCAAAAATTCCTCAAAATTTTCTCAAAAATTCCCAAAAATTTCGTCAAAAATTCCTCAAAATTTCGTCAAAAATCCCCCAAAAATTTCCTCAAAAATTCCTCAAAAATTCCCCAAAAATTCCTCAAAATTTCCCCAAAATTTCCTCAAAAATTCCTCAAAATTTCCTCAAAAATTCCCTCAAAAATTCCTCAAAAATTTCCTCAAAAATTCCTCAAAATTTCCTCAAAATTTCCTTAAAAATTTCCTCAAAAATTTCCCAAAAATTTCCTCCAAAATTCCCTCAAAACTCTCCCCGGATTTCCCCGGACTTCCCCCCAGGTTCCTCACCTGCGACGAGGCCGGCGGTGGGAAGGAGGCTTCCCTGCACGGCGGCCACGATGGCGGGGCTGTGCGCGGCGGCCGAGCCCCCCGAGCCCCCCGAGCCCAGCGCCGCGGGGTGGTGGTGGTGGTGATGATGATGATGATGATGGTGGTGGGTGTTGGGGGGCAGCCCCCTCCCCATGCTGCTGGCCAGGGCCCCCCCATGCAGCGGGTTAGCGGGGAAGGGGTCGCCCATGGGAGGGGGGGGGTTAGCCATGCTGGGGGGCACGGGGGGCACGGCCGGGCTGGCATTACCGGGCACGGAGGGGTGGCCGCTGCTGCTGCCGCTGCTGCCGCTGCTGCCGGTGCCACCGGGGAGGGTCCCCGGCAGGAGCTGAGAGGGCGGAGGAGGCGGCGGCTGCTGCCCGGGGAACGGCACCACCGGGGCTGAGGGGAGGGGAGAGCGAGAGTGAGACCCCCGCCCTAAATCGGGCACCATTCGGTGTGGGGAGAGCATGGTGAGACCCCCGCCCTAAATCGGGCACCACTCAATGGGGGGAGAGCACCGTGAGACCCCCGCCCTAAATCGGGCACCACTCAATGGGGGGAGAGCGAGAGTGAGACCCCCGCCCTAAATCGGGCACCACTCAGTGTGGGGAGAGCGAGAGTGAGACCCCCGCTCTAAATCGGGCACCCCTCAATGGGGGGAGAGCGAGAGTGAGACCCCCGCCCTAAATCGGGCACCACTCAGTGTGGGGAGAGCATGGTGAGACCTCCACCCTTATGGGGAGAGCACGGTGAGACCCCCGCCCTAAATCGGGCACCACTCAATGGGGGGAGAGCACGGTGAGACCCCCACCCTTATGGGGAGAGCACCATGAGACCCCCACCCTAAATCGGGCACCACTCAGTGTGGGGAGAGCACGGTGAGACCCCCACCCTTATGGGGAGAGCACCGTGAGACCCCAACCCTTAATCAGGCACCACTCAATGGGGGGAGAGTGCCTATGAGACCCACACCCTTATGGGGAGAGGGGGGAGCACCAGTGACAGACCCCAGACCCCAACACCGAGACCCCCCTCACCCCTGAGCACTGCAGAGAGCACCCCCAGTGAGACCCCCACCCCCAAATTCTCAGCATCAGTGACAGACCCCAACACTGAGACCCTCACCCCCAAATCCTCAGCACCAGTGAGACCCTCACCCCCAAATCCTCAGCACCAGTGAGACCCCCACCCCTAAACCTTCAGCACCAGTGAGACCCCAACCCCAACCACCCCAAATCCTCAGCACCAGTGAGACCCCCCACCCCAAACCCTGAGCACCAATGAGACCCTCACCCCCAAACCCTCACCACCAGTAAGACCCCAACCCCAACCACCCCAAATCCTCAGCACCAACGAGACCCCAACCCCTAAACCTTCAGCACCAGTGCGACCCCAACCCCTCACCACTCCCCCAAGCCCCCCTTGCCACACCCCCCGGGTGCCCCGCCCACCCCGCACCCACCGTGCGGCACGGCCGGGGCGGCTCCCGGGGGCACCGGCGGCGGCGGCTGCGGCGGGGGCGCCCCGGGCAGCGGGGGCTGCCCCACCACGGGCTCGGTGATGCTGGGGGCGGGCGGCGCCGCCAGCGGGTGCGCGGCGGGGGCCAGGGGGGCACCGGCACCGGGCAGGGGCTGTGCCCCGGGGGGCAGCGGCGGCTGCTGCTGCTGCTGCTGCTGCTGCAGGTGCTGGAAGTGCTGCTGCCGCGCCCGCATCTCCGCGTATTTCAGCTGCTCCATGTGGAACGCCTGGCGGTCGGCCAGGAGCTGCTGCCGCTGGTATTCCAGCTGGGAGGGAAAGGGGAAATGAGGAGGGAAAACGGCAGGGGGGGTTATATTATATTATATTAATTATATTAATTATATTATATTATATTATATTATATTATATTATATTATATTATATTATATTATATTATATTATATTATATTATATTATATTATATTATATTATATTATATTATATTATATTATATTATATTATATTATATTATATTATATATATTTGAATTAAAAAGTGTAAAATATTTATGTAAAGTATTTATTTAAAATATTAATATAAAAATTTGAATATTATATGTGTAGTGTGAGATTTTGAATAATAAATATTAAATATTAATATTATTATATAATAATTATATATTTATATATTTATATATTTATATATAGAGAAAATTGAATATTATACGTGTTGTGTTAGAAGTTGAATATTATATTAGAATTAAATTTTAATATAACATTATATTCATATATATATAAATTTTGAATATTATATGTATTGTTTTAGAAGTTGAATATTATATTAGTCTTCAAATATATATATAAAATTTGAATATATATATTATTTATATAAAATTTGGATACTATATATAATATATATATCATATATACATAATATATATGTAATATATATTACCTATATATTATATATATATGTAATATATATTACCTATATATTATATATATATGTAATATATATATTACATATATATTATATATATATATGCTCTATACAGTATAGAGTCTGTAACTCTTTGTTTCTATTGTTTCATTTTGTCCTAGTTCAAATTGTCCAAATTATTATTACTCTAATTGCATTACTATTTTAATAAAATATAAACTGTATTTATATATATTTTTAAATATATAAAAAATACATAGATATATATTTATAAACTACATTTATAGTTTATAAAGATATATAAATATATATATTTATATTTGTATATTTATATTTATATATTTATAAAGTATAAATATATAATTTTATTACTATCAAACTTTTAAAATTTTAAATGCAAGCGATTGGCGCTTTTCACGTGAGGGGTGGGGACACGTGGGGGCGGTGCCACGCTCGGGGGGTGGGGACACGCGGGGGCGGTGCCACGCTCGGGGGGTGGGGACACGCGGGGGCGGTGCCACGCTCGGGGGGTGGGGACGCGCGGGGGCGGTGCCACGCTCGGGGGGTGGGGACACACGGGGGCGGTGCCACGCTCGGGGGTGGGGACACGCGGGGGCGGTGCCACGCTCGGGGGTGGGGACACGCGGGGGCGGTGCCACGCTCGGGGGGTGGGGACACGCGGGGGCGGTGCCACGCCCGGGGGTGGGGACACGCTCGGGGGCACTCACGGCCTCTCGCTCGCGGTCCATGATGGTCTCCAGCTCCTCGAAGTGCCTCAGTTTGATCTCCAGCTTCTTCATCTGCGTCTCCACCAGCAGCGCCACCAGCGACTTGATCTTGCGCTCCTCCACGGCCGCCAGGTGCTGCCAGGTGACAACGGGGACGGCTCAGGGGGCCCCACAGTCCCTGTGCCCTCACCCTGTAGGATTCACCCTCTCCCCACATCCCTGTGCCCTCGCCCTGTAGGATTCACCCTCTCCCCTATAGGACTCACCCACTCCCCACAGTCCCTGTGCCCTCTCCCTACAGGATTCACCCTCTCCCCACATCCCTGTGCCCTCTCCCTATAGGATTCACCCTCTCCCTATAGGATTCACCCTCTCCCTATAGGACTCACCCTCTCCCCACATCCCCATCCCCTCTCCCTTCTCCCTCTAGGACTCACCCACTCCTCACAGTCCTTATCCCATCTCCCTATAGGATTCATTCCTGTTCCTACAGGACTCCCTACACTCCCCACATCCCTGTCCCCCTCTCCCTATAGATTTTTTTATCATGCTCACTTCATGACTCACTTTCTCTTTAATTATCCCACCCAAACTTCTCTCGTTTGTATCAATAAATCCCCCCTCTAGCAAGCCACCCATGGCTCCAAGCTCTACCCCCTGAACCTGACCGTGAATTCAACCTTCTTTGACCTAGGAATCCCACTAATCCTCACCTCAATAACATTCCCAGCTCTCCTACCACCATCCCTAGACCATCCATGAATTACAAACCCTCCAGCTATGGTTTGTCAACCTAGTTACAAAACAACTAAAAATGCCCCTTAGACAAAAAAGGACACAAACGAGCCCTGATTTTAACATCCCTCATCATCTTCCCCCTACTCACCAACCTCCTATAGGGTGCTGCTACCCTACACACTCACCCCAACCACCCAACTATCCATAAACCTGGCCCTGGTTTGGAGATTTCCCTTTACATCAAGGGAAATCTCCCAGCCCTGCCCGTGCTGCAGGAAGCCTGGCCTCACCTTGGCTTTGACGGCGGCCGCAGCCAGGGCGGCGGCGGCGGCCGTGGACAGGTTCCCCTCGCCGATGTCGCGCTCCACCTTGGCCTTGCGCTCGGCCTCGGGCTCCGGGGGCTCCTTGGCCGCCTCATCCGGCCCTTCCTTCACCTCCTTGTCCTTCTCGGGCTCCCCTGTGCCCGGGTGGGGCTGTGTGAGCAGTGCCACGGGGGGGAGAATCAGTGTCCCCCCTCCCAGCCCTGCAGGGTCCTCGCTCACCTGTGCTGTCACTGTCACCCTTCTCGGGCTCCTTCTCTCCCTCCACCTCCTTCCCCTTCTCCTCCTCCTTCTTGGGCGTTTCCCCGGGTTTCTCCTTGGGTTCCTCCTCGGCGGTGCCATCCCGGGGTTCCTGGGGAAGGATCAGCACCGTGGGCACCCAGATCCTGCCCTGTTTGCCCCCCAAACCCCCAGACCCCTTTTACCTTCGCCTCCTTCTTCTCCTCGGCCGGCTGCGCCTCTGCCCGCGCCTCCTCGGCCCCGCTCTCCTCTGGGGATACAAACCCGGCCTCAGACCCTGGTGCCATCATCCCCAGACCCCCAGGAGCCCCTGCCCAGCCCCCTGACAGCTCAGACCCCGCTGCCATTCCCCCCATGCCCTCGGGACGCCCCCAGACCCCTGTTCCATCCCACCCAGCCCCCTGTGAGCCCCTTCCCAGCCCCTTGGCAGCTCAGACCCTGGTACAATCCCCACCCAGCCCCCTGTGAGCCCCCTCCCATCCCCTGCCCAGCCCAGACCCCAGTGCCATCATCCCCCCCAGACCCCTGTGAGTGGCTCAGACCCCTGTTCCATCCCCCCCAGACCCCCGTGAGTGGCTCAGACCCCTGTTCCACCTGTTCCATCCCCCCCAGACCCCTGTGAGTGGCTCAGACCCCCTGTTCTATCCCACCCAGACCCCTGTGAGTGGCTCAGACCCCCTGTTCCATCCCACCCAGGCCCCTGTGAGCCCCTTCCCAGCTCAGATCCCGGGGCCACCCCTGCCCCAGACCCCTCTGAGCCCCTTCTGAGCCCCCTACCCAGCTCAGACCCTGCTGTCATCCTCCCCCCCCCAGGACCCCTGAGCCCCTTCCCATCCCCTGCCCGGCCCCAACCCCGGTGCCATCATCCACCCCAGACCCCCATGAGTGGCTCAGACCCCCTGTTCCATCCCCCCCCCGTCTCCCCAGCCCCCCGAGCCCCCTCCCCGAGCCCCCAGCCCTGCTGACCGATGCCATCCCCCCCTCCCTCAGCCCCCCAGACCCCTTCCCCAGCCCCCCTGACCCCGCTGCCTTCCCCCCCCAGCCCCCCGGCCCCTCTGACCGATGCGCTCGGGCTCCTCGGAGGCGGTGCCGGCGATGCCGCTGCTCTCCAGCCCGAAGGCGGGGTCGGCCTTGCCCGTCACCTTGGCCGCCTCCTCCACCTTGCGCACGTGAGCCTCCACCAGCGCCGTGGGCACCTCCTCCTTCATCTTGGAGAACTCCTCTGCGGGCACAGTTCCTCAGCGGGACCCCCGCAGGGATCCCCCGGAGCCCCCAGCCCCAAACAGCCCGTGGGGGGCTCGGTCTGACCCCTCCGGGCTGGTCCTGGCTGGTTCTGGAATGTTCTGGAAGGCTCATCCCATCCCCATGGGAGGTGTTGCATGTCCCCAGGGGAATCTCCACAGAGGATTTGGTGGTCTCCCCATGCTCCTCATCCCTCTCCCCATCAGACCAACCCTATTTCCCTATGGGATATCCTATAGGACTCAGCCCTGTCGCAGTCTTCCCATTCCCCTATAGGAACCCCTTTGCGGCTCATCCCTCTCCCCATATTCGTCATGCCATAGGACTCAGCCACCTCTCACAGTCCTTATCCTCTCTCCCTATAGGATTCAATATTCCACTTCCTATAGGCCTCACCCACTTCCCACAGTCCCTTCTCCCCACATCCCCATCCCCTCTCCCTACAGGATTCAATATTCCTCTCCCTATAGGATTCACCCCCTCCCCACAGTCCTTATCCCCTCTCCCTATAGGATTCAATATTCCACTTCCTATAGGACTCACTCACTCCTCACAGTCCCTTCTCCCCATATCCCTGTCCCCTCTCCCTATAGGATTCATTCCTCTCCCTATAGGACTCACCCTCTCCCCACATTCCCATCCCCACTCGCCACATCTCTGTCCCCTCTCCCTGTAGGACTCATCCACTCCCCTCATCCCCATCCCCTCTCCCCACATCCCCACATTCCCATCCCCTCTCCCCACATCTCCATCCCCACATTCTCATCCCCTGTCCCTTCTCCCCCCATCCCCATTCCCTGTCCCTTCTCCCCACATCCCCATTCCCTCTCCCCTCTCCCCATATCCCATCCCCATCCCCTCTCCCCACATCTCCACGTCCCCATCCCCTCTCCCCACATCTCCATCCCCACATTCTCATCCCCTGTCCCTTCTCCCCCCATCCCCATTCCCTCTCCTCTCTCCCATATCCCATCCCCTGTCCCCTCTCCCCACATCCCCGTGCCCCCAGCCCTCACCGGCCCCCTGCCCACCCTCCCCATCCCCCTTATCCCCCCGCCCTCCCTCCCTTACCCAGAGCGGACTTGGCGGCGGCCGAGGCCACGCGCGGATCCACCACGGAGGCCAGGAAGGCCACGGTGCTCATGACGGGGTTGCCGGACTGGCTGAAGGGGATGGGCTGGTAGGCCAGGGGGCCCAGGGAGGCCTCCGAGTCCTCCAGGTAGGGATCCTCGATGGGCAGGCGCAGGAAGTGCAGGATGCACTCGTCCTGCGTGCGGCTGCCCACGTGCTCCGACACCTTGTTCCAGTCGTCCTTGTACATCTCCAGGGCCTGGGGGCACGGGGCTCAGAGGGGTCAGGCAGACCTGGCCCTACATCCCCTGTCTCCACTTCCCTGTCCCATCCCTTCTCCCCATAGCCCCTGTCCCCATATCCCTGGCCCTACATCCCCTGTCCCCACTTCCCTGTCCTCAAATTCCCTGTCCCCATTTCCCTGTCCCTATATTCTCTGTCCCCACGTCCCCTGTCCCTATTTCCTCTGTCCCCAAATCCACATCCCCTGTCCCCACATCCCTTGTCTCCATTTCCCTGTCCCCACATCCCCAGTCCTCAAATCCCCTGTCCCCACATCTCCCATCCCTACCTCCCCTGTCTCTGTATTCTCTGTCCCCATATCCCATGCCCACATCTCCTGTCCCCATGTCCCCTGTCCCCATATCCCTGTCCCTATGTTCTCTGTCCCCACATCCCCTGTCCCCAAATCCCCTCGGGTTCCCACAACCCCTGCTGTCCCCACATCTCCTGTCCCCACATCCCTGTCCCCACATCTCCTGTCTCCATTTTCCTGTCTCCATTTTCCTGTCCCCACATCCCCTATCCTCTGTCCTCATTTCCCTGTCCCCACGTCCCATCCCCATTTCCCTGTCCCCAGATCCCCTCAGGTCTTCACATCCCCTTGAGTCCCTCCATCCCCCTCTGTCCCCTGTCCCCAGCTGTCCCCAGCTGTCCCCCGCTGTCCCCACACACCTCCAGCAGCAGCAGCGTCTCCTGCTCCGTCCACTCCCGCGTGGCGCTGGCGGCCGCTTTGCTCTGCACGACGGGAGAGACGAGGAGGATGAGGGGCCGGGGGGGTGCCCAGGCGGTGCCCGCCCACCCAGGGGTGCCCGCCCACCCAGGGGTGCCCGCCCACCCACCTTGGAGGGCACGTTCTTCTTGGTGTACATGTCGGTGCGGAGCCCGAAGTTCTGCATGTCCGCCGGCTTCTCCTTGCCCTTGTCCGGGAAATTCAGCATCTGCTGCGAGGCCGAGCTGGGCTGCTGCGGGATGGGGGACAGGGGACACGCTGGGCCGGGCCCGCGGGGCAGGACATCGGCGTGTCCCCTCCTCCCCGGTGGCCCGGAGAAGCCTTTTTGTCACGGTGCGTGTCCCCAGTCCCCCATCACGGTGCGTGTCCCCATCACGGTGTCCCCATCACGGCGTCCCCACCGCGTCGCTGCTCCCCGGGGGCAGGGCGGCATGCGAGGGGGAGGAGGAAGAGGAGGAGGAGGAGGGAAGGAGCCTTCCTCGGCACAGCGGCACGCGGGGGGCACGGACCCCCAAGGAGCCGCCTACCAGCTCCGGCTTGCCCTTCACCGTCTCGCTGACCACCAGCTCCTCCATCTCTTTGCTCTTGCGGCCCGTCTTGGCGTCGCCGTCGCTCTGCCGGCCCTGAGGCACCACGGATCGAAGCTGTGCATCCCCCACCCCCCGCCCCACCCCGCTCCCGGCCCCCGCGCGGGGACCGGGGGGCGGCAGGGGGGGGTCGCGGTTCGGCGGGGCGGCCGCCCCCGGCACCCACCTGGGGCGTCTTGGGCTGCAGCGGCACCAGCCCCGAGGGGGTGTCGGCCAGCACGTGGAAATGGGAGGTGGGCGGGGGGCCCATGGGCGTGGGCCGGCTCTCGGCGTCCACCTGGTAATTGATGAGACCCCACTGCTCCAGGAAGGCGTGGACCCTGCGGGGAGAGGGCGTCAGAGCCCGCTGAGCACCCCCCTGTGACACTGGAGGGGGCAGCCAGGGGGACACTGAGCAGCCCTGTGACACGGGAGGGGGCAGCCACCAATGCCAGGTGACACTGAGCACCCCTGTGACACGGGAGGGGGCAGCCAGGGGGACACTGAGCACCCCTGTGACACGGGAGGGGGCAGCCAGGGGGACACTGAGCACCCCTGTGACACGGGAGGGGGCAGCCACCAATGCCAGGTGACACTGAGCAGCCCTGTGACACTGGAGTGGGCAGCCACCAATGCCAGGGGGACACTGAGCACCCCTGTGACACGGGAGGGGGCAGCCACCAATGCCAGGGGGACACTGAGCACCCCTGTGCCAGGGTGACACTGACCCCCCTGTGCCAGGTGACACTGACCCCCCTGGGCCAGGTGACATTGAGCACCCCTGTGCCATGGTGACACTGGCCACCCCTGTGCCAGGGTGACACTGAGCACCCCTGTGCCATGGGACTGGGCAGCCAGCAATGCCAGGGGGACACTGAGCACCCCCCTGTGACACTGGCACCAGGGTCAGAGCCCGCTGAGCACCCTGTGCCATGGCACTGGGCAGCCCCTGTGACATTGGCCACCCCTGTGCCAGGGTGACATTGAGCACCCCTGTGCCAGGGTGACACTGACCCCCCTGTGCCATGGTGACATTGGCCACCCCTGTGCCAGGGTGACATTGAGCACCCCTGTGCCATGGTGACACTGAGCACCCCTGTGCCAGGTGACACTGACCCCCCTGTGCCATGGTGACACTGACCCCCCTGTGCCATGGTGACATTGAGCACCCCTGTGCCATGGTGACACTGGCCACCCCTGTGCCATGGTGCCACACCTTTGGTGTGGACCCCCCAACACCACTGGCACTAAGATTCGTGCCACCCCCATGGTGCCAAAATGATCCCCCAGCCCCAGTGGCACCTGCCACCTCCAGGGTGCCACAATGACCCCCTGCCACCTCCAGGGTGCCACGGTGACCCTCCAGCAGCACCAGGGTGCCACAGTGACCCCCAGCCCTACCAGCACCAGAACCCTGCCAGCCTGTGGGTGCCAAACCAGCCCCCAAACACCAGGACCCTCGCACCATGTGGGTACCAAACCAGCCCCCAAACCCCGGGATCTCCAGGACCCTGGCACCATGTGGGTACCAAACCAGGCCCCAAACCCCGGGATCTCCAGACCCCTCGCACCATGTGGGTACCAAACCAGCCCCCAAAGCCCGGGATCTCCAGCCCCCTGGCACCATGTGGGTGCCAAACCAGCCCCCAAAGCCCGGGATCTCCAGCCCCCTGGCACCATGTGGGTGCCAAACCAGCCCCCAAAGCCCAGGATCTCCAGACCCCTGGCAGCACACAGGTACCAAACCAAACCACAAACCCCGGGATCTCCAGCCCCCTGGCAGCACACGGGTACCAAACCAGCCCCCAAAGCCCGGGATCTCCAGCCCCCTGGCACCATGTGGGTGCCAAACCAGCCCCCAAACCCCGGGATCTCCAGCCCCCTGGCACCATGTGGGTACCAAACCAGCCCCCAAACCCCGGATCTCCAGCCCCCTGGCAGCACCAGGAGGTGCCAGCCCAGCCCCCAGCCGGACCCACCGCATGATGGCACAGACATCCCCGGCCAGGTTCCTCCTGCAGGCCGTGGAGGTCAGGTACTCCTGCGGGTTCAGCCGGTACGTGTCGATCATGAAATTCCTGTATGCCAGGTATCTGTGGGGGGCACGGGGGGCTCAGCACCGGGCACGGCCCCGGGGGGGGGGGGTGTGGGTGGGCACGGAGAGGGGGTTTGGCCTCACATTTCGGGGGTCTTGGATTTGTTTTTGCCGTTGAAGAACTCGGGCAGGGCGCGGCGCTCGATGGCGTGGACGCTGCGGGAGGAGAGGCTCGGGGAGGGCTCCGGGAGCAGCCTCCTCATCCTCAGGCGATGAAGGGCGGCTCGGGAGGCCCCTCAGCAGGGCTGGCTGTACCTGTTGTAGTCGAACCAGGCGGCGTAGCTGGGGATGATGATGTGGTGGGTCTGCTCTGTCACGTTGTCCTCGTGCAGGTCGGGGTTCTTGGCCTGCTCCCCTTTGCTGCCCGCGCCGTTCTCCTCCTCGTCCTGCCCCACAGAGCAGCACCCCATGGGCAAAGAGACTCCCTTGAGCGCCCTTCATCATCCTCACCCACACCAGGATGAGACCAAGAGCCCCAGGGATGAGGGGAAGGGCAGAAAAGAGTTTTTGTACCCAAAAAAGGGACAAGGAATGAGAGAGAAGCAGGTGATCATCAACACCACCTTCCCTGGGCTCACCTTGCCAGCTGTCTCCATGCTCTCATCTTCCTGCTCATCTGGAAGGGAGGACAGGGGTGGGTTTGGGCACTGCCAGGCTGGGGGTCCCGGGGCTCTGCTGTGGCTCCTCAGACTCACCCAGGTCTGTCATGGTGCCCCCCTTGACCGGTGCTGACTCCGAGTCCTTCTTGGTGTTGACTGTGGGGGGAAAGTGGTGCTGAGCACCCTGGGGACCCCTCCCACACTGCTGGGGACCCCGGGGGGGGGTGGCTGCTGCCCCCCACACTGACCTGTTTTGGGCAGGGTCACCTCCTCCACGTTGGGGACAGGCGAGGGCTCGTCCATGTCCTTGGTCAGGTCCTCCTGCTCCTCCTCGCGGTGCCCACGCTTGGATTTGTTATAGGGGGTGGAGGGTCTGCCAAGGGAGAGACCCCCATCACCGCTGAGCCCAGGCTGAAATCCCGCGCCCCCAGAGCCCCCAAACCCCCCCAGCTCACCCCTTCTTTGCGTTCTTCTTCTTGGCCTCGGGGGTGGGCGAGGGAGAGGGCGAGCGCTTCCTCTTCTTGTAGTTCCCCCCCTTCTTATCCCGCCGGTCCGAGTCGGGGCTGTTCACCTGGGGGGCACCGTGGGGCTCCAGCTGAGCAGGGTGAGACCCCCCAGAACCCCTCCCCAAAGGGCTCTGAGCTGGTTCTGACCTCATCTGTCAGCGTCTTGGCCGAGATCTTCTTCCTGCGGGTCACGGGGCTCTTCTCGTCCGTCACCTCGTAATCCTCCTCGTTCATCCACTCATTGAACGTGTCCGTGTCCAGGATCCACTTGGCGTGGACCTGCAGCCCAGGGCAGTGGCCGGGTCAGGGAAAGAAGGGGGGGCTCCAGCTGCCCCCCCAAACCTGGAGGTTCCCCCCCGGTACCTTCCGGGGCTTCTCGGGTGTCGGGGGATCCTCCACGGACGCCTCGATCTCGCTGGCCGGGATCCAGGTGTCATAGCTGGGGGGGGGGACACAGGGTTAGATTTGTTTGGGGAGGGGCACAGAGGGGGTCCCCGAAATCTTCATCCCCCCCTCACCTGTCGGGGTAGTACCCCCAGTGCAGCAGCACCTGCTTGTCCCGCTTCATGACGGGCCGGACCCACTCCTCTGCAGGACAGACGGACAGGCTGGGCTGAGCAGGGATCCTGGGGAGCCTGCAGGCCCCTGTTCCCCCCAAAACCCCCCTGCGCCCCTGGGGCCCCCTGTGACACCCCAAACCCCCCCTCCTGCACCTCCAGAGCCCCCTGTGACCCCCCCAAAACCCCCCTGCACCCCTGGGGCCCCCTGTGACAGCCCAAAAACTCCCTCCTGCACCCCCAGATCCCTCCACGACCCCTCAAACTCTTCTCCTGCACCCCTGGAGCCCCCTGTGACCCCCCCAAACTTTCCTCCTGCACCCCTGGAGCCCCCCATGACCCCTTGGAGGCCCCTGTGACCCCCCAAACCCCCCCCTCCTGCACCCACCCTCCTCCAGGTTGCCGGGCACGGGGCACACGATGTGGGACGCGTTGCTCTTGTCCTCAGGTCACGGTGCCCTGTGTGACACCCAGGGGGATGAACCCAGGGTTAAATCCAGGGTTAAATATTGGCATGAACCCCCCCCGCCCAGCCTGGCAGTGCCACCCACCTGGTGCCTCTTGACGATGTCCTTGAGCTTCCCCAGCAGCTTGGGCTCAATCTCCTGGTGCAGGAAGATGTTGGGCCGAGCCAGGCAGTTGTTCTGGGGAAGGAGGGAGGGAAGGTGAGAGCAAAGCTGTGAATTGAGGAGTGGGGTGGGGGACACGGGGAGGGGGTTCTTGGGGTGTGGATGGATTGGGCTTCGGGGTTCTTACCTGCACCAGGGATTTCTCGATGGTCATGAACATCTCCACGTTGCGGTCCATGCGCGAGGGATTCTGGAAATCGAAACGCCGCCTTATTGGAAGAAAAGAGCGACTCTCATGAAAGCCACAGCTCAGGTCTCCTCGTCAGCACCCCCACATTTGGGGAATTTGGGGAGGGGGGAGGGACTGGGACACGTGTCTGGACCCCATCAGGGTCCACAGTGACAAAGGGGGGGGGACACATCCCAGCGCCCGTTTGCTCTGGAGGTGACAACCCCACAACCACCCCCAAGGAGGGGACCCCCACCCCTGTCCCCCAGCCCAGGGACCCCCACCCCTGTCCCCCCCAGCGCAGGGAGCCCCCCAGGACCCCGATGGGTGCAGGTGGGTCGTGCTCACCATCCTTGGTCGCTCTTGAATTTATAGGCGGCTGCCAGGATGTGGCACAGGGCTCCCCCCGCCTTGAAATCCAGGAAGCATTTGATCTGTAAGGGGAGAGGGGTCAGGGGACAGGGACAGCGTCCTGATGGGGGGACAGCTCCTCCTCGGGGTGCCATCCCCGTGTCTGAGTGACATCCCCGTGTCTGGGTGCTATCCCTCTGTCTTGGTGCCATCCCTGCGTCTGAGTGACATCCCCATGTTGGGGTGACATCCCCGTGTTGGGGTGACATCCCCATATCTGGGTGCCATCCCCATGTCTGAGTGACATCCCCATGTCTGAGTGACATCCCCATGTCTGGGTGCTATCCCTTTGTCTTGGTGCCATCCCCTTGTCTGGGTGCCATCCCCATGTCTGAGTGACATTCCCATGCTTAGGTGACATCCCCATGTCTGGGTGCCATCCCCATCTCTGAGTGCCATCCCCATGTCTGAGTGACATCCCGATGTTGGGGTGACATCCCCTTGTCTGGGTGCTATCCCTTGCTGGGGTGACATGCCCTCATAGGGTGCCATCCCCTTACTGGGGTGCCATCCCCACGTTTAAGTGACATCCCCTTGCTGGCGTGCCATCTCCATATTTAGGTGACATCCTCATGTCTGAGTGACATCCCCGGGTCTGGTTGACTTCTCCATGTCTGAGTGACACCCAATTGTTGGGGTGACATCCCCTTGTCTGGGTGCCAACCCTTCATAGGGTGCCATCCCCTTGCTAGGATGACATCCCCTCGTTGGGGTGCCATCCTCACGTTTAGGTGCCATCCCAAATTCTGGGTGCCATCCCCTTGTCTGGGTGCCATCCCCTCACCCAGGTCCCCAAGCTGGGATGGAGTCCCTGAAGTGCTGTAGCACTGTCCTCACTTGGGGACCTGTCTGTCCTGTGTGGGGACACTGTCCCCAGGTCCTTTGGGGCTGTCCTGGTGTCCTTTGGGCAGTGTCCCCTTGGGATTCTGTCCCTGTGTGGGGACACTGTCCCCAGGTCCTTTGGGGCTGTCCTGGTGTCCTTTGGGCAGTGTCCCCTTGGATTCTGTCCCTGTGTAGGGACACTGTCCCCAGGTCCTTTGGGGCTGTCCTGGTGTCCTTTGGGCAGTGTCCCCTTGGGATTCTGTCCCTGCTGTGCTCTGTCCCTGCGTGGGGACATTGTCCCCAGGTCCTTGGGGACAGCTCCCAGCAGGACAGTGTCCCAGAGTCCCCAGCACTCCAGGCCATGTCCCTGACCAGGGCACTGGCACTGGCTGCTGTCCATGGTCAGCTGCTGTCCCCAAAGCCACCTGAATGCTGAACGGTGTCACCAGGGCCACGTCCCTGAGGCTCTGGGAGCTGTCCCTGCTCAGGGCTGTCCCCAGGGCTGTCCCCAGGTATTGGGGTGCTGTCCCTGCTCAGAGCTCTGTCCGCAGCTCTTTGGGGACACTGTCCCCACTCAGGACCTTGTCCCTGGTCATCACTGTCCCTGTCCCCTTTCCACTGGGGCTCTGCCCCAAGCTTGGGGTGCTGGTCCTGCATTTTTGGGATGCTGTCCCCATTCAGGCCTTGTCCCCACCTCACTGTGACCCCTGTCCCCGAATACAGGGCTTCTGTTCCTGAGTGCTCAGATGCTGTCCCTGGGTATTGGGGTGCTGTCCCCACTCAGGGTTTTGTCCCCTGTCCTTTGGGGCCTTTTTTGGGGGCTCTGGGGCCTCGTTCCCACTGAGCTTTGTCCCCAGGTTTTTGGGGACACTGAGGCCTTGTCCCAGGGTCATCAGGGCCATGTCCCCAAATCCCTGGGGCTCTGTCCCCGGGCATCGAGGGGACATCCTGACTACTGGGGTACCTTCCCTGGATATTGGTTGGGGTGCTGTCCCCAACCTGAGCTTTGTCCCCCATTCTTTGGGGCTCTTCCCCAGCTCACCCCGGGGTCACAAGGGTCCATCCTGGCACCTCTGGGGCACTGTCCCCACTCTCTGAGCCTTGTCCCTGCCCAGCAGGGCCATGTCCCCACCCCTGTGGGCTGCTGTCCCCACATCTTTGGGGCGCTCTCCCCAACCTGGGCTTTGTCCCCCGTTCTCTGGGGCTCACCCTGGGGTCACAAGGGTCCATCCCCACACCTTTGGGCCACTGTCCCCTCTCTGAGCCTTGTCCCTGCCCACCAGGGCCATGTCCCCAGCCCTGTGGGCTCCTGTCCCCATGTTTCTGAGGTGCTCTCCTCAATCTGGGCTTTGTCCTCCCTCATTCTTTGGGGCTCTTCCCCAGCTCACCCCTGATCCATGAGGGTCCATCCCTGCACCTTGGGGACACCATTCCTGCTCTGAGCCTTGTCCCTGTTCACCAGGGCCATGTCCCCAGCTCTGAGCCTTGTCCCTGCCATGTCCCCAGCCCTGTGGGCTACTGTCCCCACATCTCTGGGGTGCTCTCCCCAATCTGGGCTCTGTCCCCCATTCTTGGGGGCTCTTCTCCACCTCACCCCACAACCACGAGGTTCCATCCCCACACCCCCTGCTCTGAGCCCTGTCTCTTTCCACCAGGGCCATGTCCCCTGCTCTGAGCCTTGTCTCTTTCAACCAGGGCCATGTCCCCTGCTCTGAGCCTTGTCCCTGCCATGTCCCCAGCCCTGTGGGCTGCTGTCCCCACATCTTTGGGGCGCTCTCCCCAGTCTGGGCTTTGTCCCCCGTTCTTTGGGACTCTTCCCCGGATCCACGAGGTTCCATCCCCACACCCCCTGCTCTGATCCTCGCCCCCATCTCCCCGCGTGTCCCCCACCCGCCCCGAGGGGTCCCGGCCGCGGTGTCCCCGTGTCCCGCCGCGTCCCCCCGCGGCTCTCACCGGCAGCTTGGTGAGGGGCGCGTTGCTGACGTGCTTGCCGAACACCTCCTCCTGGAACTGCAGCAGCTGCACCACCAGGCTCGACAGCGATTTGTTGGTGGGGGGCTCGGCCTGGATGTACTGCAGGGCCGGGGGCTCAGCGCGGCCGCCGCGGCCGCTGAGGGGAGGGGGGGCGCGATGGCGGCGGCGGCGCCGTGACAGGCCGGGCCCGGCGTGGCGGCGGCGGGCGGGCGGCGGCGCCGCGTTTCCGCGGACTTACCTTCTTGTAGTTCTTGCCGAGCCACAGCCGCACGTTGTCGAACTGGCTGACGGTGTCCGAGGCCTCGTAGTACTTGACGTTAGGGCCGCCGTCCTTCTTCCGCACCGCCATCTTGAGCGGGCCGGGCCGCGCCGCCGCCTCCGCCCGCCACTGCCGCCCCCTGCCGGCCCCGCGCCGCCACCGCCGCGCCCGCCGCCGCCTCCGGTCGCTGTCCCCGTTCCCGCTGTCCCCGATCCCGCTGTCTCCGTTGTCCCCGCCGCTCGCACCGGCCCCGCTCGCTGTTACAGCCCCGCCGCCCCCTTTGGTGCCCTCCCGTTCCCGCACTGCCGCTCCCGCCGCCGCCGCTGCCGCCCTCTGGCGGTGCCGCTCCCGCACCGCCGCCTCCGCCGCTCCCGCCCGGTTTTACCGGTCCCGGTCGCTGTTCCCGCTCCCACCCGGTGTTACCGGCCCCGGTCGATGTTCCGCCTCCCGCACCGCCACCCCCGATCGTTGTTCACGACCCTGATCGTTGTTCACGACCCCGATCGCGGTTCCCGGCCCCGTTGTACCGCCCGCCGGTCCCGCCGCGCCCGCCACCGCCTCCTGCTGGTCCCGCTCCCGCCGTTCCCGCCGACCCCGCTGTTCCCCGGGCGCTGTTCCCGGCCCCGGGCGCCGTTCCGGGCCCCGAGCCCCCGCTCCACCGCCCGTTGTTGGTCCCGCTGCCCGTTACCGGCCCCGCCGCCCGCAAGTGCGACAAGAGAGGCACGACAAGAAGAAATGGGTTCAAATCTCAAGAAATTGGGTTTAGACGGGAGATTGGGAGGAAATTCCTTCCTGGGAGGGTGGGGAATGGATTTCCCAGAGCTGCCGTGGGTGCCCCAACCTGAAGGTGTCCCAGGCCGGGTTGGACGGGGTTTGGAGCAGCCCTGCGCTGGGGGTCCCTGCGCTGGGGGGGACGGGGGAAGGCGGGGGTGGAAAGGGAAGGGCACCGGAGGCAGCACCAGAACGGCACCGGGCACTGAGCACCAAGTCGGGCATTGAGCACCAAGCCGGGTACCGAGCACCGAGCACCGGGCACCAGGCATTGATCACTAGGCTGGGCACCGGGCACTGAGCACCAAACCGGGCATTGAGCACCGGACACCGAGCACCGGGCATTGAGCACCAAGCGGGGCACCGGGCACCGGGCGGGGCGGGGCCGGGAGCGGCGGCGGGGCCGGGTCTATACGGAGCGCGGCGGTCGGAGGCGCGAGAGTCACGGTGGCCGAGTGGTTAAGGCGTTGGACTCGAAATCCAATGGGGTTTCCCCGCACAGGTTCGAATCCTGTCCGTGACGCCACGCTCCCTTTTGCTGGTGGGCGACACGCGTGGGAGCTCTCCCGGTAACGGCGAGCATACGGTGCTCCCTCCGGTATCGGCTCTTTTAACAGCGGGGATGACACAGCCTCAGCCTCCGGTACCGGATCTTTTAACGGCGGGGACATCACGGATTCCCCAAGCCCCGGTACCGGCTCTTTTAACAGCGGGGATGACACAGCCTCAGCCTCCGGTACCGGATCTTTTAACGGTGGGGACAGCAGGGAAGACACAGCCTCAGCCTCCGGTACCGGCTCTTTTAACGGTGGGGACATCACGGAGCCTCCCGCCCGCCGGTAGCGGCTCCTTTAACGGCAGGAACAGCGGGAAAGACACAGTCTCAGCCTCCGGTACCGGCTCCTTTAACGGCAGGAACATCACGGATTCCCCAAGCCCCGGTACCGGCTCTTTTAGGGGCGGGAAGAGTGGGGAAGACACAGCCTCAGCCTCCGGTACCGGCTCTGTTAACGGGGGTAACCATAGGGATCCTCGCTCGGTTACCGGCTCTTAACGGCGGCAGAGCACGCGCTCTGCCTCCGGTACCGGCTCCTTTAACGGCGGGAACATCACGGATTCCCCAAGCCCCGGTACCGGCTCTTTTAGGGTTGGGAATAATGGGGAACCCCCTCTAATGCAGGCTCCTTTAATGGGGTGGGAGCAGCAGGGACCCCCCAGCCCCGGTACCGACGCTTTTAGGGGTAGTGACCCCCCCAGTCCCAGCCCCAGCTCTTTTTGGGGTGGGGACCCCCCAGTCCCAGCCCCAGCTCTTTTTGGGGTAGGGACCCCCCAATCCCAGCTCTTTTTGGGGTGGGGACCCCCCAGTCCCAGTCCCAGCTCTTTTAGGGGTAGGGACCCCCCAATCCCAGCTCTTTTTGGGGTGGGGACCCCCCAGTCCCAGTCCCAGCTCTTTTAGGGGTAGGGACAGTGGGGACCCTCCAGTCCCAGCTCCTTTTGGGGTGGGGACCCTCAGCCCCAGCTCTTTTTAGGGTGGGAACAGTGGGAACCCCCCTTTATGACCTTTTTAAGGGCAGAAGTGGGAACCCCACTCCGGGTCCTGCTCTTTTAGGGGTGGAGACCCCCCATTCCCATTCCCAGCTCTTTTAGGGGTAGGGACCCCTCAATCCCAGCTCATTTAGGGGTAGGGACCCCCCATTCCCAATCCCAGCTCTTTTTGGGGTGGGGACCCCTCAATCCCAGCTCTTTTAGGGGTGGGGACCCCCCATTCCCAGCTCATTTAGGGGTAGGGACCCCCCATTCCCAATCCCAGCTCTTTTAGGGGTGGGGACCCCTCAATCCCAGCTCTTTTAGGGGTGGGGACCCCCCATTCCCAGCTCTTTTTGGGGTAGGGACCCCTCAATCCCAGCTCTTTTAGGGGCGGGGACCCCCCTGTCCCAGCTCCTTTTGGGGTGGGAACAGTGGGGACCCCCCTTTTATGATCTTTTTTAGGGAACCCCACTCTGGGCCCTCTCTCTCTCTCTCAAAGGGGGGGGCAGGTTCATCCTTTTTGGGGAGCACATTTGGGGGGGCTCCGGGACAGGGGGAACCCCCCAGGACCCTCAGCCACCCCCATTCCCTCTCAGTAGTGACATTTATTAATCCCCAAATCCCCCCAGCACGGGGAGAACAGCCCCAAACCCACCCATTTTTACCCCAAAACTGAGCCCCCTCTGACACGGGGAGGGTTTTGGGGTGCAGGAGGAGGCCCCCAAAATGGGGATAAAGCAACCAGAATTTTGTTTATTGATCACTTCAATCCCTGCCTCCTGCCGGATCTGCCGGGAGGAGAAACAATGGTAAAAAAAAAAAAAAAAAATTGAAATAAATGCAAATAAATTAAATTAAATTCCCAATGAGTCCCACGGACCCAGGCCAGAGGTGCCTGCCCACGGTTACTTGGAAAATCAAATAAAAAGGGAGAGTAAAAATAAGAAAAGGTCAAAAAAAAAAAAAAAAAGAAAAAAGAATGAAGTACAAAAAAAAAAAAAAAATTAAAAATACAGAACCACAATCACGAATGTCTGGAAAAATAACACCAAGGGTGGAGAGAGCAGAGGCAAACACGGATTGGGAGGAGGTGGGAGATGCTCCCGGGGTCAGGGGATGGGGCATGCACGAAAAGAAGGGGACAGGAGGGTCCCCAGGGCCGAGGAGCCCCCACTGCAGGGCTGGGGACACCGGGAGTGTCCATTTGGGGACACCTGGCCAGGTGGAAACTGCAGAGAGGAGATGGAGCTTGAGGGGTTTGGGGGACCCCCGAGGGGTCTGGAGCCCCCACTCCCCCCTCTTGGAACAGGGTGAGCTGAGCTGGGTTTGGAACGGCTCCAATCCAGAAGGGAACCCCAAAAATCTGAGTCCAGAGAACCCCAAAATTCCGAGTCCAGGAAACCCAAAAAATCCGAGTCCAGGGAACCCCAAAATTCCGAGTCCAGGGAACCCCAAAATTCCGAGTCCAGGGAACCCCAAAAAATCGAGTCAGGAACCCAAGAGTCCAGAGAACCCCAAAAAATCCGAGTCCAGGGAACCCCAAAATTCCGAGTCCAGGGAACCCCAAAATTCTGAGTCCAGGGAAGCCCCGCTGTCCTGAGGAGATTTTTTCAGATCTCCAGGTTTTCATGCTGTGAGGGAAAACCACAAACCCTAAAAACCAAAGTTCAAGGAACCCCCACCATCCTGAGGTGGTGGAACCGTTGATTTTTTTTTTTTTTTTCCCAGATCTTCTCGTCATGAGCAAAAATCACAACCCCAAAAACCCAAATCCAGGGAACCCCCACTGTCCTGAGTTGGATTTTTGTCAGATCTCCACGCTGTGATCAAAAATCACAACCCCAAAATTCCAAATCCAGGGAATCCCCATTGTCCCCGAGTGGATTTTTTTTTGGATCTCCATGCCATGAGCAAAAATCACAACCCCAAAATCCCAACTCCAGAAAACCCCCACCATCCCATGGTGAATTTTTCGCAGATCTCCTCCATGGCATGAGTGAAAAATCACAAACCCTGAAAGTCCAGGAAACCCCTGCCATCCCAGAGTTGGATTTTTCTCAGATGTCTTCCACTCTGTGAGCAAAAATCACAACCCCAAAAACCCAAATCCAGGAAATCCCCACCATCCCCGAGCTGGATTTTTCTCAGATTTCCACGCCATGAGTGAAAATCATGAACCCCAAAAACCCAAATCCAAGTTGGATTTTTCTCAGATCTCCTCCATGCCATGAGTGAAAATCACGAAAACCCTAAAAGTCCAGGAAACCCCTGCCATCCCAAGGTGGATTTTTCTCAGATTTCCACGCCATGACCAAAAATCACAACCCCAAAAACCCAACTCCAGGGAACCCCCACCATCCCGAGTAGGATTTTTTTGGATCTCTATGTCATGATGAAAAATCACAACCCCAAAATGCCAACTCCAGAAAACCCCCGCCATCCCTAGGTGGATTTCTCTCAGATCTCCTCCATGGCATGAGTGAAAATCACAAACCCTAAAAATCCAAATCCAGGAAATCCCCACCATCCCAGAGCTGGATTTTTTTGGGTCTCCACGCCATGAGCGAAAATCACAACCCCAAAAATCGAAGTCCAGGAAACCCCTGCCATCCCAGAGTTGGATTTTTTTCAGCTCTCCTCCATGACATGAATGAAAATCACAAACCCTAAAAGTCCAGGAAACCCCTGCCACCTGGAGTTGGATTTTTTTCACATCTCCTCCACACAAAAAGCACCCACGAGCAAAAAACCCAACTCCAGGAAACCCCTGCCATGCTGAGATGGATTTTTCTCAGATGTCTTCCACTCTGTGAGCAAAAATCACAACCCCAAAATCCCAACTCCAGGGAACCCCCACCATCCCGAGTCGGATTTTTTTGGATCTCTACGTCATGACCAAAAATCACAACCCCAAAATGCCAACTCCAGGGAACCCCCACCATCCCGAGTCGGATTTTTTTGGATCTCTACGTCATGACCAAAAATCACAACCCCAAAATCCCAACTCCAGAAAACCCCTGCCATCCCAAGGTGGATTTCTCTCATATCTCCTCCATGCCACGAGCAAAAATCCCAACTCCAGAACACCCTCACTTGTCCCAAGCTGGATTTTTTCCCCATCTCCTCCACCAACCCCCTCCTCTCCACCCCTAGGCGAACTCCTCTCATATCTCCTCCACTCCGTGAGCGAAAATCATGACGAGCCCCGGCTCCAGCACCATGTCCTCTCCCATGTGCTGGTTCTCGCAGGCCATCACCACCACGGCCTGCTTGCCGGGGATGCGTTTGGCCACGTAGTTCTCGTAGTATCTGCGGTTCATCTGCCTGGTCTCCAGCGTGGCCAGCCCCTGGGGCCAGTTGCGCTCGTGGGCGTTCTCGATGAGCTCGTTGGTGATGGAGGCCGGGCAGCCGCTCTCCACCAGCGAGCGTTTGATGACGGCCTGAAGGACGGCGTCCGGCGTGGAGATCATGCCGCCCCAGCGCGTCACCCGCGCCGGCTGCAGGGAGTTCACCCACCTGGGGGGCATAATGGGGTCAGGGATGGGGGATTGGGGTGGATTTGTGGGGGTTCACCCAGCTGGGAGGGGATAATGGGGTCAGGGATGGGGGATTGGGGTGGGACTGTGGGGGTTCACCCACCTGGGAGGACATAATGGGGTCAGAGATGGGGGATTGGGGTGGGACTGTGGGGGTTCACCCAGCTGGGGGGACATAATGGGGTCAGGGATGGGGTTTGGGGTGGATTTGTGGGGGTTCACCCAGCTGGGGGGACATAATGGGGTCAGGGATGGGGATTGGGGTGGATTTGTGGGGGTTCATCCACCTGGGGGGACATAATGGGGTCAGAGATGGGGGATTGGGGTGAATTTGTGGGGGTTCAGCCAGCTGGGAGGGGATAACGGGGTCAGGGATGGGGGATTGGGGTGGGACTGTGGGGGTTCAGCCAGCTGGGGGGACATAATGGGGTCAGGGATGGGGGATTGGGGTGGATTTGTGGGGGTTCAGCCAGCTGGGGGGACACACGGGGTCGGGGATGGGGGATTGGGGTGGATTTGTGGGGGTTCACCCAGCTGGGGGGACATAATGGGGTCAGGGATGGGGGATTGGGGTGAATTTGTGGGGGTTCACCCAGCTGGGGGGACATAATGGGGTCAGGGATGGGGGATTGGGGTGGGACTGTGGGGGTTCAGCCAGCTCAGGACACTCAGAGGGGTCAGGGATGGGGTGGGATCATGGAATTTCCCTCAAAAATCATCAAATTTCCCTCAAAAACCAGCAAATTTCCCTCAAAAATAATAGAATTTCCCTCAAAAATCAATTAATTTCCCTCAAATAAAGATGACTTTCCCTCAAAAAACAATGAATTTCCCTCAAAAAACAATTGATTTCCCCCAAAATCCAAAAATTTCCCCCCCAAACCTAAAAATTTCCCTCAAAAATCAACAAATTTCCCTCAAAAAATAACAAATTTCCCTCAAAAATCAACTAATTTCCCTCAGAAATAAACAAATTTCCCTCAGAAATAAACAAATTTTCTCCCAAAACCTACAAATTTCCCTCAAAAATAAACGAATTTTCCTCAATAATTGACTAATTTCCCTCAAAAAATGACAAATTTTCTCCCAAAACCTACAAATTTCCCTCAGAAATCAATGAATTTCCCTCAAAAATCAATGAATTTCCTTCAAAATATGACAAATTTCCCTCAAAAATAAACAAATTTCCCCCCAAAAATTAACAAATTTCCCCCAAAACCTACAAATTTCCCTCAAAAACTGATGAATTTCCCTCAAAAAATTACAAATTTCCCCCCCAAAACCTACAAATTTCCCTCAAAAATCAACAAATTTCCCCCAAAAACCTACAAATTTCCCTCAAAAATCAACGGATTTCCCTCCAAAATTAACAAATTTCCCCCAAAAACTGATTAATTTCCCTCAAAAAATTACAAATTTCCCCCCAAAACCTACACATTTCCCTCAAAAACTGATTAGTTTCCCGCAAAATTCAACAAGTTTCCCCCCAAAACCTACAAATTTCCCTCAAAAATCAACAAATTTCCCCCCAAAACCTACAACTTTCCCTCAAAAATCAACAAATTTCCCTCAAAAAACAACAAATTTCCCTCAAAAAACCAATGAATTTCCCTCAAAAGCCCCCAAAGGCCCCGCACTCACTCCAGGATCTCGTTGTACTCGATGGTCTCCTCCAGGTTCTGCAGGTTGGGGTTGACGCTGCGGATCGCCCTCATGTAGGCCTTGAGCAGCTGGATGTCCCTCTTCTGCCAAAGTAGGGAAAAATAGAATTTGGAATGAGAATTACCCCTTTTTTCCCTTTTTTTTTTGTGAGGATTTTGGTGTCCAAGCACCAAAAATTTTCCTTTTTTTTTTTTTTTTCCTTGTTTTTTGGTGCCTAACAACCCAAACTCGCCCCTTGTTTTTTTTTTCCTTTTAATCTTACAAAGATAATAAATACAAATGTAAACATTAATAAAAACTTTGAATGAAGATGTCAAAACAGACAAAACTCATTAGAACAATAAATAATGATTACTAACAGATTTAACTTATATCCTTTAAATAAATCAGATCTTTTACAACATAAAAAATTACTGCAGAGCCCCACTCAACCCACTGCTCCCCTCAGCACATTTTTTTGCTGTTTTTTGGGGATTTTTTTATTATTTTGGGATTTCTGAAGTCCCTGGTGTGGCCCAACCACCCCCTGAAGAGCCACACTCAACCCACCCCTCCCCAAAGCCTTTTTTTGGGGGATTTTTTTGAGATTTTTTTGGGATTTTGGGACTCCTGGAGCCCCTGGCATGGCCTAGCCCAATCCCACAGAGCCACACTCAACTCACAACTCCCCACAGCCTTTTTTTTGGGGATTTTTTTGAGATTTTTTTGGGATTTCTGGAATCCCTGATGTGGCCCAACCAACCCCTGCAGAGCCACACTCAACTCACACCTCCCCACAGCCTTTTTTTCCCCTTTTATTTTTAATTTTAGTGTCCAAACCTCCCAACCTTCCCCTTCCCAGCCCAATCCCACAGAGCCACACTCAACTCACATCTCCCCACAGCCTTTTTTTTGGGGGGGATTAAGGAATTTTTTGAGGGTTTTTTTTTGCGATTTTGTGATTTCTAGAGCCCCTAGCATGGCCTAGCCCAATCCCACTCAGCCCACACCTTTCCCCAACCACTTTTTCCCCCTTTTTTTTTTTGGGATTTCAGTTCCCAACACCCCAAACCTGCCCTTGCAGGTGCTGCTGCCCACCTGCTCTGCCAGCTGGTGCTTGTGCTCGGCCGAGGTTTTCTCCAGCTCTGCAATCCTCGTCTGCTGCTGCTGCACCACCGAGCGCAGGTGCTTGATGCAGTTGTGGTTGGGCAGCTCGTCCTTGGGCATCTCCAACCTGCCAGCAGAGGGGAAAAAAGGTGGAGGCACCAATTTAGGGGAATTTACACCTCCCAGAGGTAACTCAGGTGTGGAAAGGATCTGAGTGTCAGGCTGGAGGAGGATTTGGGGGATAAATGGGGTTTTTCTGCTCTGCTGCCTTCCTGAGGAGTTCTCAAGCCTGGCAGCTCTTTCCAGGAGGAAATTCCTGCTGAGGTCCAACTTGAACCTCTCCTGGAGGTGTCCCATCCCATGGCCATCCCAGGGTCCATCCTGTGCCCATTCCATGACCGTCCTGTGCCCATCCCCATGCCAATGTCCATCCCAGGGCCATTCCTGTGGCCATTCCATGGCCATGCCAATGTTCATCCCAGTGCCCATCCCTGTGCCCATCCTGGGTTCATCCCCATCCCATGTCCATCCCAGTGCCCATCCCAGTGCCCAGACTGTGCCAGTTCTATGTGTCCGTCCCCATCCTATGACCATCCCCATCCTGTGTCCATCTCATGTCCATCCCAGGGCCATTCCCATGCCCATCCCAGGGCCATTCCCATGTCCATCCCAGGGCCATTCCCATGTCCATCCCAGGACCATCTTGTGTCCATCCCAGTGTCCATCCTGTGCCCATTCCATGGCCATCTTGTGTCCATCCCAGAGCCATTCCTGTGCCTGTTCCATGCCCATCCCATGTCCATCCCCACCCCGTGTCCATCTCAGTGCCATTCTTGTGCCCATCCCATGTCTGTGTCCATCCCACGTCCATCCCCATCCCATGACCATCCCCATTCCATGACCATCCCACGCCCACCCTGTGTCCATCCCAGTGCCCATTCCTGTGCCTATCCCAGGGCTATTCCATGACCATCCTCATCCCAGGACCATCTGTGTCCATCCCCACCCCATGTCCATCCCAGTGACCATCCCGTGTCCATCCCCACCCCATGTCCATCCCAGTGACCATTCCTGTGCCTATCCCAGGGCCATTCCATGTCCATCCCCATCCTGTATCCATCCCATCCCCATCCTGTGTCCATCCCAAGCCCATCCAGTGTCCATCCCATCCCCATCCTTTGTCCATCCCATGCCCATCCTGTGCCCATCCCATCCCCACCCCATGTCCATTCCAGTGCCCACCCTGTGTCCATCCCCATCCTGTGTCCATCCCATGCCCATACTGTGACCATCCCATGTCTATCCCCATCCCATCCCCACCCCGTGTCCATCCCAGTGCCCACCCCACGCCCATCCCCGCCCCATGCCCATCCCCACCCCGTGCCCGCCCTCACCCGCATCCCTGCTCGCAGGTGACGGGGCGCTTGGGGTTGTGCTCGCAGTCGTTGAGGTGAGCCATGAGGTTGTCGAGGCGCACCACGGCCGTGCAGCCGAAGACGGCGTTGTCGCAGGTGATCTGCAGCTTGGAGAGCATGTTCCGCATGATCCGCGGCACCGGGCGCAGGTGGGCCACCGTCACCACGCTGCGGTCCACGGGGCACGTCTGCTGCTGCGAGAACCACTGCGTGATGCAGGCATTGCAGAAGGCGTGCTCGCAGTGCGGGGCCTGCGGGGAACGGCAAGGGTCACGCGGGATGGGGTGGAGAAACCTCCCAGGGCACCGAGGACAAGGTGGGCTCAGTCTCCAGGAGAGCCCTGAGTGCCACCTCTGCTGGTTCAGTCATGGGATTGATCGTGGGATCACTCATGGGATTGATCATGGAATCACTCATGGGATCATTCATGGAATAGTTGGGTTGGGGAAACCTCCCAGGGCACCGAGGCCAAGGTGGGCGCAATCTCCAGGAGAGCCCTGAGTGCCACCTCTGCTCATTCAGTCATGGGATTGATCATGGGATCACTCATGGGATCATTCCATAGAATGGCTGGGCTGGGGAAACCTCTCAGGGCACCGAGGCCAAGATGGGCTCAATCTCCAGGAGAGCCCTGAGTTCCACCTCTGCTCCTTCAATCATGGGATTGATCATGGAATGGTTGGGTTGGGAAAACCTCCCAGATTGTCAAGGCCAAGATGGACTCAATCTCCAGGAGAGCTCTGAGTGCCACCCCTGCTGGTTCAGTCATGGGATTGATCATGGGATCACTCATGGGATTGATCATGGGATTGATCATGGAATGGTTGGGTTGGGGAAACCTCCCAGGGCATTGAGGCCAGGCTGGGACTGATCTCCAGGAGAGCTCTAAGTGCCATCTCTGCTCGTTTAGTCATGGGATTGATCATGGGATCATTCATGGAATCCCTCATGGAGTCATGCATGGAATGGTTGGGTTGGGGAAACCTCCCAGGGCATCGAGGCCAAGATGGGCTCAATCTCCAGGAGAGCCCTGAGTGCCACCTCTGCTGGTTCAGTCATGGCATTGATCATGGCATTGATCATGGGATCATTCATAGAATGGTCGGCTTGGGGAGACCTCCTAGATTGTCAAGGCCAAGATGGACTCGATCTCCAGGAGAGCCCCGAGTGCCACCTCTGCTGGTTCAATCATGGCATTGATCATGGGATCACTCATGGGATCATTCCATAGAATAGTTCCATGGGATCACTCCATAGAATGCTTGGGTTGGGGAAACCTCCCAGGGCATCGAAGCCAGGCTGGGACTGATCTCCAGGAGAGCCCTGAGTGCCACCTCTGCTCCTTCAGTCATGGCATTGATCATGGGATCAATCATGGGATCAATCATGGAACCATTCATGGAATCCCTCATGGAGTCATGCATGGAACAGCTGGGGTTGGGAAAACCTCCCAGATTGTCAAGGCCAAGATGGACTCGATCTCCAGGAGAGCCCTGAGTGCCACCTCTACACCCACCATGTCCCACACCATGCCCAGGTGGGTCCTACCTGCACCCACCCTGTCCCCAGGTGGGTCCTACCTGCACCCACCCTGTCCCCAGGTGGGTCCTACCTGCACCCACCCTGTCCCCAGGTGGGTCCTACCTGCACTGGCTCCTCCAGGACCCCACTGCAGATGGGGCAGATCAGGTCCTCGTCCACGTCCCCCTGGAACCGAGCCACATCATACCCCATCGCTCGTCACCGGCGCCAGAACCCTGCGGGGCAAAACGCGTCAGGGACACCCAGGATGGGGCAAACCCTTGGGGCTTGAGTCAAACCTGAATCTCCCTGGGGTCCCCTGGGTCAGGGATGGGGAGGGATTTGGGTTCCTTGAGGGTTTTCGGTATTCCCAGAGCCATTCCAGCCCCTGGGATTGGGATTTGAAGGCCAAGGTCCTACAGGGAAAGGATTTCTGAGTCAAACCTGAATCTCCTTGGGGTCCCCTGGGTCAGGGATGGGGAGGGATTTGGGTTCCTTGAGGGTTTTGGGTATTCCCAGAGCCATTCCAGCCCCTGGGATTGGGATTTGAAGGCCAAGGTCCTGCATGGAAAGGATTTTTAAGTCAAATCTGTTTCTTCTGGAGCTCCTTTGGCTCCATGGGGAAGTATTTGGGTATCTTGGGGACTGGAGCTTTTTGGGTCTTCCCAGAGCCATTCCAGCCCCTGGGATTGGGATCTACCAGGGTTTGAAGTCCAAGGTCCTACAGGAAAAGGTTGGGAAGGGTTTTTGAGTCAAACCAGTCTCTTCTTGGGGTGCCCTGGGTCAGGGATGGGAAAGAATTTGGGTCCCTCAGGACTTTTTGGGACTTCCCAGAGCCATTCCAGCCCCTGGGATTGGGATCTACCAGGGTCTGAAGGCCAAGGTCCTGCAGGGAAAGGGTTGGGAAGGGTTTTGGAGTCAAACCCGTTTCTTCTTGAGCTCCTTTGGGTCAGGGATTTGGGTTCCTTGGAGGGAAGGAATTTGGGTTCCTTGGAGCTTTTTGGGTCTTCCCAGAGCCACTCCAGCCCCTGGGATTGGGGTCTAATAGGGTTTGATGGCCAAGGTCCTGCAGGGAAAGGGTTGGGAAGGGTTTTTGAGTCAAACCCGTCTCCTCTGGAGCTCCTTTGGGTCAGGGATGGGGAGGAATTTAGGTCCCTTAGGACTTTTTGGGTCTTCCCAGAGCCTTTCCAGCCCCTGGGATTGGGATCTACCAGGGTTTAAACTCCAAGGTCCTACAGGAAAAGGTTGGGAAGGGTTTTCAAATCCCCAATCCTGGGAACCCAAATCCCAATCCTGGGAACCCCAACCTTAAATCCTAACCCTGAATTTCCTATTTGTGGGTTTGATTTGGGGTTCTTGGGGTGGTTTTGGGGTGGCTTATTTGATTTGCGGAGCTGGGCACGTCAGGCTTTGGGCATGGAAACGTTTCCAGCCTGGCATTCCCAGGAAATTCCCTTCTCCAGCCCCTTCCCTTGGCATTCCCAGGAAATTCCCTTCTCCAGCCCCTTCCCAGCTCAGCATTCCCAGGAAATTCCCTTCTCCAGCCCTTTCCCCTCCTCCAGGGCCGGCCTTGAGCTCTGCCCCGGCCGTTGCCGCTCCCGGGGCCCCTCCCCGAAATCAAAGGCGGTGACAGAGCGGTGACAAAGGTGACAAAGGCGGTGACAAAGGCCCGATAAGGAGTCCCTGGAGTCCCCACCCCAAACCCCAACGGGAGGGGCAGGAGAGGGGAGGGGAGGGCGGGGGAGGACACCGGGACAGGGCCCCGGGAGCTGGGAGGGGCCCTGGGAATTCCAGCTGTGCAGGGCAGAAATTCCAGCTGTGCAGGGCAGAAATTCCAGCTGTGCCCACCCCTGGAATTCCAGCTGTGAGGGGCCCTGGGAATTCCAGCTGTGCCCAGCTCAGGGGGACGGGTCAGGCCTGGCCTTGCTGCTGTTCCACATCCAGATGTGGCCTCCCAAACATATCCAGCTGTGCCGAGCTCCTGCGCCCTGTCCCTGCCCAGATGTGCCCCAGCCGAGGAGCAGAGCCGGTGACAGAGGGACAGATGTGACCCCGTGTCCCCCACCGTGGCACAGGAGGGACTTTGTCCCCTCCCTGTCCCCAGAGCAGCTCCAGGTCCCTCCTTTAATCCCAAAAATCCCCTGGGAAAAAAAACCCCACAGCCCCAGGGGCTGATAAGGAGCAGGGGCTGATAAGGACCAACGGCTGCTCCCGGGCCTGGAACGGCCCCAAATCCCAGCCCAGCCCTTCCCACGGGATCGGGGCAGCTGGGGAGGCTCCTCTGGAGGGCTCTGGAAAGTTCCCTGAGAGAATCAGGTGCTTCCAGAAAATTCCCTGCAGGGAAAGGGGTTCCCAGAAATGCAGAGACAGGAACAGCTCCGGGAACAGCCCCTCCTCCCATCCCAAAACTCCTCTGGGATCTTCCCAAAACCCAAAACCCTGGGATCTCCCCAGGCTCATCCCAAAACTCCTCTGGGATCGCACCAGGCTCTTCCCAAAGCTCTGGGAACTTCCCAAAGCTCTGGGATTGCACCAGGCACATCCCAAAATTCCTCTGGGATCTTCCCCAAACCCCAAACTCCTCTGGGATCTCATCAGGTTCATCCCAAAACTCCTCTGGGATCTCCTCAGAATGGAAAAAGGAGGGATTGGAAGAATTCCCATGGGGAAAAAAAGGGAAGGATTGGAGGAATTCCCAAAAAAGGGAAAAAATTGGAAATGGAAAAGGAAAAAAGGAGGGATTGGAGGAATTCCTAAAAAAGGAAAAAATTGGAAATAAAGGAAAAGGAAAAGGAAAAAAGGAGGGATTGGAGGAATTCCCAAAAAAGGAAAAAGGAAAGGAAAAGGAAAAAGGGAAAAAGGAAAAGGGAGGGATGAAGGAATTCCAATGGGAAAAAATGGAAGGATTGGAGAAATTTCGAAAAAGGAAAAAGGAAAAGGAAAATAAGGGAAGGATGGGAGGAATTCCCCAAAAAATGGAAAGAACGGGAAAAGGAAAAGGGGAAGGATTGGAGGAATTCCCATGGGAAAAAGGAAAGGAAAAGGAACAATGGAAGGATTGCAGGAATTCCCAAAAAAGGAAAAAGGAAAGAACAGGAAAAGGGTAAAGGAAAAGGGGAAGGATTGGAGGAATTCCCATGGAAAAAAAAAAGAAGGATTGGAGAAATTTTAAAAAAGGAAAAAGGAAAAGGAAAATAAGGGAAGGATGGGAGGAATTCCCAAAAAAAGGAAAAAGGAAAGAACAGGAAAAGGAAAAAAGGAAGGATTGGAGAAATTCCCCAAAAAAAAAGGAAAAAGGAAAGAACAGGAAAAGGGTAAAGGAACAAAGGAAGGATTGGAGGAATTCCCCCCAAAAAAAAGGAAAAAGGAAAGAACAGGAAAAGGGAAAAGGAACAAAGGAAGGATTGAAGGAATTCCCATGGGAAAAAGGAAAGGAAAAGGAACAAAGGAATGATTGGAGGAATTATTGAAGGAATTCCCATGAAATTGGACCTGGATTTACCTCCCGTGGCAGAATTCCTCCTGGCAGGACTCGGGGCTGCGCTGGCCTCACTCTGTGCAGGGAATTCCTCCCCAAATTCTCCCATTTTTCCCTCTCCTCTCCCGCAGGGCATGAATCTGATCCCAAAAAAGAGAAAAAAAAAAAAAAAAAACAAAACAGGAAAATCAGGAAAGGTCGATTTCCATATGGAATTCCCAACTATGAGGAGAAATTCCCTCCCCCTGTGCTGATTTCATGGGAATTTTGGGAATAATGGAGCCCCCAGGCAGCCTTGGAGAGGAATCCAGGCTCAGAAATTTGGGAATTCCAGCCCCATTCCCAGTGGGATTCAGGCTCAGAAATTTGGGAATTCCAGCCCAGTAGAATCCAGGGATTCGGGTTCAGAAATTTGGGGATTTCAACCCCATTCCCACTGGGATCCACACTCAGAAATTTGGGAATTATGACCCCATTCCCGCTGGAACCAAAGCTCAGAAATTTGGGAATTCCAGCCCAGTGGGATCCAGGAATTCACATTCAGAAATTTGGGAATTCCAGCCCTCTTCCCAGTGGGATCAAAGCTCAGAAATTTGGGAATTCCAGCCCAGCAGGATTAGAGGGATCCATACTTGGCTTTTTGGGAATTCCAGCCCCATTCCCTGTGGATTCTTCTGGATTTTCCCCCAAATTTATTTTAGATTTTCCCCAAAATTTCTCTGGATTTTCCCCCCAATTTCTATAGATTTTCCTCAAAAAATATTTGGATTTTTCCCAAATTTCTCTGGACTTTCCCCAAATTCCTTCAGCCTGACCCCTGAATTCCTGGGGATTGTTCCCCAAACTCCTCTGAATTATTCCCCAATTTCTTCTGGGATTATTCCTCAAATTCCCCCGAATTATTTCCAAAATTCTTTCAACTAATTCCCAAAATTCCTCAAAATTATTCCCAAAATTTTTCTCGATAATTCGAAGGAATTTTTCCCAAATTTCTTCGAATTATTCCCGAAAATTCCCTTGGATTTTTCCCCTAAAATCCTCGGGATTTCCCCCCAAATTCCTCGGGATTTCCCCCAAATTCCCTCTCCGCTCTCCCATTCCCGGACAATTCCCAACCGGAGCCGTTCCCGGTTCCCATCCCCGGTGCCTCCGTTCTGTTTCATTCCCCGGTACCGACACCACCCCGAGGTTCCTCCTCGAACCGTGAGCCCCCCGGGGGCTCTCCCGGTCTCCTCCATGGACGTTCCCCCGCTCCTCCCGCGGCCTCCCCAAGTTCTCCCGGTGCTACCGGGACCGCCCCGGCAGCCGCTCCGGTGCCTCCCCCACAGCCGCACGTACCGCGGGCGGCGGGCCCGGCCCGCTCGGGGCCGCTCGGGGCTCAGCGGCGGCCGCGGCCTCCTCCCGGTGCCGCCGCCCGGCCCCGCCGCACCGGAAGTGCCGCGCCGGAAATGCCGCTCTGGCCGGAACTCGGTGGTAGGGGCGGTGTGGAGTGGGCGTGGCTTATCCCCATAATCCCGCCCTCTCTGCATCGCTATTGGTTAGAAGCGTAGCGCGTCACGCTCCTTCCCGTGCTCTGATTGGCTGCGCTGCGGACTTCCGGGAGCGCCCGCGGCGGCGGCGGCGCCGTGCCCGGTGAGCGCGGCGGGAGCTGCGAGCGCCCCCTGGTGGCGGGACGGGAGCGCGGCCCCGCTCCCGCTCCCGCTCCCGGTCCCGGTCCTGGTTCTGCTCCCGGTTCCGGTGGCCCCGGAGTGCCGTCCGTGCGTAGCCCCGTTCCCGCGGTCCCGTTCCCGGTGTCCCGGCGGCCCCCGCGCTCTGGTGGTCCCGGTTCCCCGCAGGGATGCTCGCGGTGTTCCGTCCCTCTCGGTGCTGCCTTCGCGTTGCCGTTCGCGGTGTCTCGTTCTTACCGTGGCGTTCCCGGTGTCCGGTGCTGGCCGGTTCCCGGTGGTTCCATCCCCGCTGTCTGGTCCCCGGTGGTCCCGTCCCTGCGGTCCCCGTGTCCAGCAGTGATGTCCCCATGGGCCACCCCCGGGTCCCGCGGTCCCGGTGTCCCGGTCCCACATCCCGGTGTCCCGTTCCCGGTGTCCCATTCCAGGTGTCCCGGTCCCAATGTCCCGTTCCCGGTGTCCCCCACCCGGTGTCCCGGTCCCACATCCCGGCTGTCCCATCCCGCTCCCTGCGGGACGGTCCCGGGACTGCCACCACCGGTGTCCCTCGGTCCCCGGAGTCCCCCATGCTCTGTCCCCGGTGTCCCCTCGGTCCCTTGTCCCCGGTGTCCCACTCCCTCCCCCGTGTCCCGCCGGTTCCCGGTGTCCCCTCCCCATTCCCGATGTCCCCCCGGTCCCCAGTGTCCCCTCCAGTGTCCCCAGTGTCCCCGCGGGTCCCATTCTGTGTCCCCTCAGTGCCACTCCCTGTCCCACTGGTGCCTTTGGTGCCTCGTCCCCTCTGTCCCCATGGGTCCCATTCCGTGTCTCCACTGTCCCCACGAGTGCCACTCCCTGTCCCCTTGGTGCCACTCACTGTCCCCTCAGTCCCCTCAGTGTCCCCTCAGTGACACTCAGTGTCCCCCATGTCCCCTCAGTGTCCCCTCAGTGTCCCCCATGTCCCCTCAGTGTCCCCTCAGTGTCCCTGCTGTCCCCCCCGTGTCCCTGCTGTCCCCTCAGTGTCCCCCGTGTCCCCTCAGCCCGCGCTGCCACCATGAGCTCCGAGACTTTGGTCAAGGACGTCAAACCCGGCCTCAAGAACCTCAACCTGATCTTCATCGTGCTGGAGACGGGTGAGTGCCACCCGCGGTGTCCCCTGCTGTCCCCCGTGACCCCCGTGACCCCTCCCGTGACCCCCGTGACCCCTCCAGGCCGGGTCACCAAGACCAAGGACGGCCACGAGGTTCGGACGTGCAAAGTGGCCGACAAGAGCGGCAGCATCAACATCTCGGTGTGGGACGATGTGGGGAACCTGATCCAGCCTGGGGACATCATCCGCCTCACCAAGGGGTACAGGGGACACTGGGGACACCTGGGGACACCTGGGGACACCGGGGAGGGGATTTGGGGGAAAATTGGGGGAAAAATGGGGTGGATTTGGGAAAAATCTGGGGCGATGTGGGGAACCTGATCCAGCCTGGGGACGTCATCCGCCTCACCAAGGGGTACAGGGGACACCTGGGGACACTTGGGGACACCTGGGGACACCTGGGGAGGGGATTTGGGGGAAGATAGGGAGAGGTTTGGGGTGGATTTGGGAAAAATCTGGGGCAATTTGGGGGAAATGAGGGAGAATTTGGGGGAAACTTAGCGGGGATTGGGGGGAAATTGGGGGATGGATTTGGGAGAAAATTGAGGGAGATTTGGGGTGGATTTGGGAAAAATCTGGGGCGATGTGGGCAACCTGATCCAGCCTGGGGACATCATCCGCCTCACCAAGGGGTACAGGGGACACCTGGGGACACCTGGGGACACTGGGGAGGGGATTTGGGGGAAAATTGGGGACAATTTTGGGGAAAATTGGGGGTATTTGGGGCGATGTGGGCAACCTGATCCAGCCGGGAGACATCATCTGCCTCAACAAGGGGTACTGGGGACACCTGGGGACACCTGGGGGTGGATTTGAGGGAAAATTGGGGGAAATTTGGGGTGGATTTGGGAAAAATCTGGGGCAATTTGGGGGAAATGAGGGAGAATTTGGGGGAAACTTAGCGGGGATTGGGGGGAAATTTTGGGATGGATTTGGGGGAAAATTGGGGGAGATTTGGGAAAAATTTGTGGGGATTTGGGGCAAATTTGGGGGTGGATTTGGGGGAAATGAGGGAGAATTTGGGGGAAACTTAGCGGGGATTTGGGGGAAAATTTGGGGGGTTTGGGGGAAACTTGTGGGAATTAGGGGCAAATTTGGGGGTGGATTTGGGGGAGATTTGGGGTGGATTTGGGAAAAAATTGTGGGGATTTGGGGCAAATTTGGGGGTGGATTTAGGGGAAATTAGGGAGAATTGGGGGGAAATTTAAGGGAAAATTTGGGGAAAATTTAGCGGGGATCTGGGGGAAATTTGGGGATGGATTTGGGGGAAAATTGGGGGATATTTGGGGTGGGTTGCCTGACCTTCCCCATCCTCCTCATCCTCAGCTACGCCTCCGTCTTCAAGGGCTGCCTGACGCTCTACACCGGCCGAGGGGGGGACCTGCAGAAGATTGGGGAGTAAGGAGGGGGTTTTTGGGGTGGTTTTGGGGTTTTTGGGGGGGTTTTGAGGTTTTTGGGGGGGTTCTGGGGTCGAGGGGACCTCAAATCCCCAAATTGCCCCAAATCCCCACAAATTCACCCAAACTGCCCCACAAAATCCCCCCTAAGTTTCTCCCAAATTCTTCCTGATTTCCCCCAAATTGCCCCCAATTTTTCCCAAATCCACCCCAAATCTCTCCCAATTTTCCCCCAAATCCACCCCCAAATTTCCCCAAAATCCCCACCAACTTTCCCCCAAATCCTCCCAAATTTCCCCCAAATTCGCCTTAATTTCACCCAAATCCACACTCAAATTTCCCCCAAATCCCCACAAATTTGCCCCAAATCTCCCTTAAATTTCCCCCAATTCTCTCCCAAATCTGCCCCAAATTTGCCCCAAATCCCCACAAATTTTTCCCAAATCCACCCCAAATTTCCCACAAATCCCCACCAAGTTTCCCCCAAACTCTCCCTAATTTCCCCCAAATCTGCCCCCAAATCCCCACAAATTTGCCCCAAATCTCCCTTAAATTTCCCCCAATTTCCCCCGAATGTGCCCCAAACCCCCCAGATTTGCCCCAAACCCCAAAATCCCCGCAGGTTCTGCATGGTTTACTCCGAGGTGCCCAACTTCAGCGAGCCCAACCCCGAGTACGTGGCACAGCAGGCGCAGGGCAAGGGGGTGAGTTTGGGGGGTCAGGGGGGGATCACCCCAATTTCCCCTGATTTTGACCCAAATCCTTATGAATTTACCCAAAATCCCCACGAATTTACCCCAAATCCCCACGAATTTACCCCAAATCCCACAAAATTTACCCCAAATCCCCATGAATTTGACCTAACCCCCCCCCAAATTTCCCCCAAATCCCCACCAAGTTTCCCCCAAATCCTCCGCAATTTCCCCCAAATCCACCCCCAAATTTCCCCCAAATCCCCACAGATTTACCCCAAATTTCTCCCAAATCTCCCCAACATTTCCCTCAATTCTCCCCCAAATTACCCTGAGTTTTCCCCAAATTTCCCTTGAATTTCCCTCAGATTTCCCCCATATCCTCCCCCAAATTTCCCCCAATTCCCCTTAAATTTCCCCAAATCCCGCCCCAAAATTTCCCCCAAATCCCCCCAAATTTTCCTTGAGTTTCCCTCAAATTTCTCCTATATCCTCCCCCAAATTTCCCCAAATCCCACCACCCAAAATTTCCCACAAATCACCCCAAATTTTTACAAACCCCCCCAAATTTTCCCCAAATCCCCCAATTTCCCTCGAATTTCCCCAGATTTCCCAAAAACCCCCCAATTTCCCTCGGATTCCCCCCAAACCCCCCCTCTGTGACACTCGGGGTTCTCCATCCCCTCCCCAGGCCCCACCCGACGGCTCCGCCCCGGCAGCTCCGCAGCCGCCCCCGGGCCCCCCCGCCGCCCCCCCAGGTTGGTACCGCCCCCCGACCCCCCCGGTACCCCCCGGTAACGCCCCCCCCTCACCTCCCGGTACCCCCCATATGCCCCCGGTACCCCCCGGTGCACCCCCCTCACCTCCCGGTACCCCCCCCCATACCTCCCAATATCCCCCGGTATCCCCCGTACCCCTCCCGGTACCCCCCCCGGTACCCCCCGGGACCTCCCCCTCACCTCTCGGTACCCCCCGGTACCCCCCCCCCTTCACCTCCCAGTACCCCCCTCCCCCGGTACCCCCCATACGCCCCCGGTACCTCCCGGTACCCCCCCCTCACCTCCCAAGATCCCCCGGTATCCCCCCCCCCCCCCGTTACCCCCCGGGACCTCCCCATCACCTTCCATTACCCCCCGGTACCCCCCCCGGTACCCCCCGTACCCCTCTCGGTACCCCCCCGGCACCCCCCCCTCACCTCCCGGTTCCCCGCAGCCCCCGAGAGCCAGAACGGGAACGGGCTGAGCCCGGGGGGCCCCCCCGCGCACCCCCCGAGCGGCCGCATCACCCGCAGCCAGCCCGGCCCCGTCAGCAACGGCAAAGAGACCCGGAGGAGCGGCAAGAGATAACGGGGACCCCCCCGGGACCCCCCCCGGGACCTCACCGGGACATCCCCGGTGCCGCCACAACCGGGGGGGGTCCCCGGTTTCCACAATCCCGAAGTTCCCGGTGTTCCCCCGGTGCTGCTCCGGACCCCCCGGGACCCCCCCCGGGACCCCCCCGGGACATCCCCGGTACCGCCACAACCGGGGGGGGTCCCCGGTTCCCCAAGGCCGTAACGGGGAGGACGTGCCCGGTGTTCTGCACTCCCCACCGGATCCCTTCGGAACCCCCCCCCCCGGTACCGCCACAACCGGGGGGGTCCCCGGTTTCCCCAATCCCAAAGTTCCCGGTGTCCCTCCGGTGCTCGGGGGTCCCGGGGGGCTCCATCCGGTGCCCCCCCGCTCCCCGCCCCATATCGGGAGGCGTTAATAAAGAACCGAGCTCTGCCCCCGCCTCAGCGGCTCTGCCCGGACCCCTCCGGGACATCCCCGGTACCGCCACAACCGGGACATCCCCGGTTCCCCAAGTCCGTAATGGGGAGAGGGTTCCCGGTGGACCCGGGGCTGGTCCGGACCCCCTCCTCCGGTGCTCGGGGGTCCCGGGGGGCTCCATCCGGTGCCCGCCCCATATCGGGATGCGTTAATAAAGAACCGAGCTCTGCCCCCGCCTCAGCGGCTCTGCCCGGACCCCTCCCCGCGGCCCCTCCCGGTACCGGGGCCGGCTGGGAGCAGCTCCGGGCTGACCCTTGGCCCCCCCCGGGTCGGGCGCGACGGGCGCGGGACGGGCTCGGGGACAGCGAGGGGACACCGGGGGCTCAGGTGGGACCGGGAGGGGTCCCGCGGGTGGGGGGGGGGCGTAGCCAAACGGGGCTGGGGGGGCTCCGGTGAGGGCGGGGACCCCCGTGAGGTGCGGGGAGCGATGGGGGGGGACGGGGACACCGGGGCGGAGGCTCCGGGGATTTCCCGGTGTCGCACGTGGAGGGGGGGGGGGGGGCGGCCACCCCGGTTCCCCCCCGGTGCTGGGGTGGGTGGGGGGGGCTGGGGGGTCCCGAGGGTTTCATTTTTTTTATTTTTTATATTTATTTTTTATATTTTTTATCTCCGTCCCGGTGAAACATTAACTCCCCCTAAACCCCGCGCCCGTTGCAAAACCTCGCCTCAAGGACGAGGGTCACCCGCTGTGTGTCCCCCCTCCGCCCCTTTGTGGTCTCTGTGACCCCCAAACCCCACCCCAAACCCCGCCGGGGGGGGCGCAACAACCGCGAAACCCCCAAATCCCCCCAAATTCCCCCCAAATTCCCCCCAAATCCCCCCAAATTCCCCCCAAATCCCCCTCCTCGCGGTGTCCCCGGTGCCGCCGCACGTGTCCCGGTGCCGCCGCCTGTCGCTTTCCCCACGCTCGGGCCACATCGCAGGGACCCCCCCGCGCTGGGGTGACCCCAAAATCGCTCTGTCCCCCCCCCCTCCTTGTGCTCCCTGTGACCCCCAAATTCCACCCCAAACCCCCCCCGAGGGGGGCGCAACAACCGCGTACCCCCAAATCCCAAATCCCCCCAAATCCTCCCCAAATCCCCCCCAAATTCCACCCCAAACCCCCCCCCCCGAGGGGGGCGCAACAACCGCGTACCCCCCAATCAACCCCAAACCCCCCCAAATCCCCCCCAAATCCCCCTCCTCGGGGTGTCCCCGGTGCCACCGCACGTGTCCCGGGAGGTGACCCTGCTGCCTCCTGTCGCTTTCCCCACGCTCGGGCCGCATCGGACAGACCCCCCCCGCTTTGGGGTGACCCCAAAATCGCTCTGTCCCCCCCCTCCTTGTGGTCCCCGTGACCCCCCAAATTCCACAGGGCTGGCGGGGAGGGGCCACAACAACCGCGTCCCCCCCCTAAATCCCCAATCCCCCTGCTCGGGGTGTCCCCGGTGCCACCGCACGTGTCCCGGGAGGTGACCCTGCCGCCGCCTGTCGCTTTCCCCACGCTCGGGCCGCATCGGACAGACCCCCCCGCTTTGGGGTGACCCCAAAATCGCTCTGTCCCCCCCCCTTTTCCCCAGCTCCAGCCGCGGGATCCGACCCCATGAGCCGCCCTGGGCTCCTCCTGGCCCCGGCGCTGGCGCTGCTGGTTCTGGGGGCCGGGGGGGCTCCGAGCACCGCGGGGACCCCGGGGCGGCTCCCGGAGGACGCGGAGCAGGAGCACGGCTACTACCTCCGGCAGCTGTTCGGGGCGTACGGCGAGAACGGAACGCTGCCCTCCGAGGGGCTGGCACGGCTGCTGGGCAGCCTCGGGCTGGGCAGGGTGCAGGTGGTGCAGATCCAGCATGAGGAGCTCGGCCACGGCCACGTCAGCCACCTGGACCTGCTGGAGGTGCAGCAGGACAAGCACCGGCACCGGCACCCGCTGTGGGAGCACGGCGGGGAAGCGGCTCTGAGCACCGGCGGACCCCTCAGGTACCGGTGGGACCCGTCAGATACCGGGGGACCCCTCAGGTACCGGTGGGACCCCTCAGGTACCGGGGGGACCCCTCAGGTACCAGTGGGACCCCTCAGGTACCGGTGGGACCCGTCAGATACCGGGGGGACCCTTCAGGTACCGCTGGGACCCCTCAGGTACCGGGGGGACCCGTCAGATACCGGGGGGACCCTTCAGGTACCGCTGGGACCCCTCAGGTACCCGAGGGAACCCCTCAGATACCGGGGGGACCCTTCAGGTACCGGGGGGACCCCTCAGGTACCGATGGGACCCCTCAGATACCGGTGGGACCCGTCAGATACCGGGGGGACCCCTCAGGTACCGGGGGGTTCCATCCCCGAGGGGCTGCGCTGGGCAAGGCGGGGGGGCTCAGCGCAGGAACGGGAACGGGAACGGGAACGGGAACGGGAACGGGAACGGGAATGGGAACGGGAACGGGAACGGGGACGGGAATGGGAACGGGGACGGGAATGGGAACGGGGAGGAGAATGGGGAACGGGAACGAGAGCGGGGAACCGGGACGGAGATAGGGAGGAGGATGGGGACAGGGAGGGGAACGGGAACGGGAACGGGGGACGGAGAGGGGAACGGGAACGGGAACTGGGAGGGGAATGGGAACCGGAACGGGGACGGGAACGGGAACGAGAGCGGGGAACGGGGACGGAGATGGGGAGGGGAACAGGAACGGGAACGGTTACGGGGGACGGGGAGGGGAACGGGAACGGGGACGGGGACGGGGATGGGGACGGGGACGGGGATGGGGACGGGAACGGGAGTGACGAAAGGTAACAGGAACGGGGACGGGAACGGGGATGGAAACGAGAACGGGGACGGGAACGGGAATGGGACCAGAGATGTCGATCCGTTGACCTCAGCACCCCGATTTCCCGCAGCCCCCCGCCCTCCCAGCCGCCGAGCTGGCCCCAGGCGGTGCCCACCGAGCCCCCCGGTGCCGCGGGGGTCCCCCGGGAGTACCGACCCAGCCTCAGCCTGCTGGGGAGGGTGCTGGGCTTGGAGCACTCCAGCGCCGACCACCCGCACGATGATGTGAGAGGGGACGGGGGGGTCGCGCTGTGCCGCGTCCCGGGGCTCTGGGGGACCCCCCCAGCTCAGCTGGAGCCCCCCGCCCGCAGTGCCTGAACGTGACGCAGCTGCTGGGGAATTTCGGGCTGGATTCGGTGGCGCAGCTGACACCGGAGCAGTTCACGCTGCTCTGCCCGGCGCTGCTCTACCAGATCGACAGCCGCGTCTGCATCCGGCACCGCGATGAGGTGACGCTGCCTCCCCCGGGGGGGGCCCTCTGGCCAGGTAACCCCAGCCCGGGGCTCCGAGCCGGGCCCCGGCCCCGCCTCACTCGTCCCTGGGGGTCCCTGGGGTCCCCCGTCCCCGTTATGAGGTGGGGGAGTCCATCCCTGCACCCCCAAGGCGCCCCCGTTCCCCCATCCCTGTGTCCCCCCTGGCCCCCCATTCCTGATCCTGGGGTCTCCATTCCTGGGGTTCTTGTCCCTAAATCCCTGCGGTCCCCATCCCTGGGGTCCCTATTACCACATTCCTGGACTCTAAATCCCTGGGGTCTTCATGCCTGGGGCCCCCATTCTCCCGTCCCTGAGTTCCCCATCCCAGGGTCCTCATTCCCACATCCCTGGGGTCCCCATTTCCGGGATCCCCATTCCCTCATCCCTGGGGTCTCTGTCCCTAAATCCCTGCGGTCTTCATCCCAGGGTCCTCATTCCCACATCCCTGGGGTCCCCATTTCTGGGATCCCCATTCCCTCATCCCTGGGGTCTCTGTCCCTAAATCCCTGGGGTCTCCATGTTTGGGGTTCCCATCCCTGGGACCCCCATTCCCGCACCCTTGGAATCCCCATCCCTGGGGTCTCTGTCCCTAAATCCCTGGGACCTTCATCCCTGGGACCCCCATTCTCCCATCCCGGGGTCTCCCATCCCCAAATCCCCGGGGTCCCCATCCCTGGGTTCCCCACCCCTGGATCCCCATCCCCACCTCCCCAAGCGCCCTCTGGGTGCCCGGTTCGGGCCGTGCCCCTGACGGTGCCCGCAGCTCTGGGCTGGGCGCTGCTGGCCGTGCTCTCGGTGAGTCTCCCGTCCGTCCTGGCCGTGCTGCTGCTCCCGCTGCGCGCCCGCGGCTCCTTCCGCTCCGTCCTGGCCTTCCTGGTGGCGCTGGCCGTGGGGACGCTCTGCGGGGACGCGCTGCTGCACCTCTGGCCGCACGTAGGTCCCACCCCGGGGGTGGCACCGGGGGCCCAACCCTAACCCTGTCCCAAACCCTGACCCTGACCCTAACCCTGACCCTGACCCTAACCCTGACCCTAACCCTGACCCTGACCCTAACGTCTTCCCCCTGTCCTTGTGCGCCTCTCCTCCCGCCGTACCCATCTCTATCCCAATCCCAATCCCCGTTCCCCGTTCCCCGTTCCCGCTCCCATCCCCATCCCGTTCCCGTTCCCTTTTCCGTTCCCGTTCCCATCCCCATCCCCATCCCCATCTCTGTTCCCGTTCCTGCTCCCGTTCCACTCCCCGTTCCCGTGTCCATCCCCATCCCCGTTCCCCTTCCCCTTCCCATCCCCGTTCCTGTTCCCGTTCTCGTTCCCATCCCGCTCTCGCTCCTGTTCCCGTTCCCGTTCCCACTCCCGCTCCCGCTCCCGCTCCCGTTTCCATTCCCGCTCCCGTTCCCGTTCCCGTTCCCATCCCCGTTCCCCGGCCGGTGTCCAGGCGCAGGGGAGGCACCCGGAGGTTCCGGGGGACCCGAGCCCGGCGGTGCTGCAGGGGCTGGCGGTGCTGGGGGGCATCTACGCGCTCTTCGTGCTGGAGCTGCTCCTGGCGATGCTGCGGCGCCGCCGGGAGGCCACGGTGAGAGCGGCGGGCACCGGGAGGGCACCGGGAGGGCACCGGGAGGGCACCGGGCGGGCACCGGGGCCGGCTCCGCACACGACGCCTCCGTTTTCCCCAGGGACGCCCCCATGGAGAGACCCCCGACCTGGCACCGTCACGGGCAGGTACGACCCCCCCGCACCCCTCCGCGGACCCCCGGGACCGGCCCCGGCAGCCACCGGAGCCCCGGCGGCCACCGGAGCCCCGGCACGCACCGGAACCGGCGCGTCCGTCCCGCCGCAGGGACCGAGCTGCGGCCGCTGGCGGCACCGGAGGCGGAGCTGGAGCCGAGACCCCCGGGACCCCCCCACGGGCACTCGCACGGCCCCGCGCTGCCCCCCGGGCCCGGCGCCGCCGACATCGTGTGGATGGTGGTGCTGGGGGACGGCGTGCACAACCTGAGCGACGGGCTGGCCATCGGTGCGACCGGGAACGGCAGCGGAACGGGAAACGGGGCACGGGGACGGGGATGGGAACGGGGACGGGAGAGGGAACGGGAACGAGGATAGGGACGGGAACGGGACAGGGGGACAGGGCTGCATTGGGACAGGGGGACAGGGGGACAAGGGGACAGGGGGACAGGGCTGCATTGGGACAGGGGGACAGGGGACAAGGGGACAGGGGGACAGGGCTGCCCGGTGATCCAGGGACAGGGACAGGGGCACAGCGGACGAGGACCCCTCTCCCTCCCGCAGGAGCCGCCTTCTCCCACAGCCTCTCCAGCGGGCTCAGCACAGCCCTGGCCGTGCTCTGCCACGAGCTGCCCCACGAGCTGGGTGAGTCCCTGTGTCCCTCCCTGTCCCCTCCCCGAGCTGGGGACCCCCTTGGTGCCACCCCCCGGTGCCACCCCCCCCCAATGCCACCCACAGGTGACCTGGCGGTGCTGCTGCGGGCGGGCACGGCCCCGCGCTCCCTCCTGCTCCTCAACCTCCTCTCGGCGCTGCTCTCCTGCCTGGGGGTGGTGGCCGGGGTCGCCCTGGGCCACAGCGGGACCCCCCTCGCCCCCTGGCTCCTCACGGCCACCGCCGGCATCTTCCTCTACGTGGCCCTGGCCGATATGGTAAGGGGGGGTTTGGGGGGGGTCTGGGGGGTCTCACAAGGGATTTGGAGGTGTCCGGGGGTCTCACAAGGAGTTTGAAGGTGTTTGGGGGGCTCTGGGGGTGTCCTGGGGTGTCACGGAGGGTTTGGGGGTGTCCAGGGGTCTCAAAAGCAGTTTGGGGGTGTCCGGGGGTTTCACGGAGGGTTTGGGGGTGTCCGGGGGTCTCATGGGGAGTCTGGGGGTGTCCTGGGAGGGTCTGGGGGGGGGTTGAGGGTGTCCGGGGGGATCTGAGGGGATTGGGGATGTCTGGGGGTCTCATGGGGGGTCTGAGGGGTTTGGGGGTGTCCGGGGATCTCACGGTGTTCTGGGGGTGTCCCGGGGGTCTCACGGAGCCCCCCCTGCCCTTCCCCAGCTCCCCGAGGCTCTGCGAGGCTCCGGCGAGGGCACCTGGAGCCGTTTCGTGCTGCAGAACGCGGGGTTCCTGCTGGGCGCTGGCATCATGCTGGGCATCGCCCTGGCCGAGGGGCACCTGCGCTCCTGGCTGCAGCCCTGAGGCACCCCCGGGACCCTCCCCAGGCTTGGATTTTCCCCCCCCGGGGGGATCCGCGGTGCCGGAGGAGCCTCGGGGAGGGGACTCAGGGTCCCCTCGTGGTCCCCCGGGGGTCACAGGCGGCTCCGGGGCTGGGTCTGAACCCCCTGAATTCGAACCCCCCCCCGGGAGGAGCTGAATCCAAACCCTCCTGAACCCAAAACCCCCGAGGAGCTGAATCTGAACCCTCCTGAATCTAAAACCCACGAGGAGCTGAATATGAACCCTCCTGAATCCAAAACCTCCAAGGAGCTGAATCTGCACCCTCCTGAATCCAAAACCTCCGAGGAGCTGAACCCAAACCCTCCTGAATCCAAAACCCCCGAGGAGCTGAATCTGAACCCTCCTGAATCCAAAACCTCCGAGGAGCTGAACCCAAACCCTCCTGAATCCAAAACCTCCGAGGAGCTGAATCTGAACCCTCCTGAATCCAAAACCCCCGAGGAGCCGAATCCGAACCCTCCTGAATTCCAGAGGGGCTGAATCCAAACCCTCCTGAACCCAAAACCCTCCCGAGGAGCTGAATCCGAAGCCCCCTGGGAGGGGCTGAATCCGAACCTTCCTGAATTCCGGAGGAGCCAAATCCGAACCCCCTGAATTCCAGAGGGGCTGAATCCGAACCCTCCTGAACCCGAACGCCCCCATCCCCCTGGAGGAGCCAAACCTGAACCTTCCTGAACCCAAAATCCCTCGGGAGGAGCCGAATCCGGACCCTCCCGAACCCGGCCCCGCCCCGGGAGGAGCTGAGGAAGGGGAAGGACCCCCGAGCACGAGAGGCTGAATAAACAGAATTGAGCCAGAGCTGCAATAAAACCAGGATTTGGTCACAGTTACAGGGTAGAAATAGATAAATTCTGAATGGTTTTGACTTGGTTTTGTTTTGGGTTTTTTTTTTCCCCAGGATTTTGGGACCATTCAGGATTCTGGGATCCCCCCAGGGGGTTCTGGGACCCCTCAGGGAGTTCTGGGACCCCTCAAGGTTTTGGGACCCCTCAAGGTCTTGGGAACCCCTCAAAATTCTGGGACTCCCCAATGTTTTGGGACCCCTCACGATTCTGGGACCCCTCAGGGAGGTCTGGGACCCCTCAAAGTTCTGGGACCCTTCAAGATTCTGGGACCCCTCAAGATTTTGGGACCCCTTGGGGGGGGTCTGAGACCCCTCAAGGTTTTGGGATCCCTCAAAGTCCTGGGACCCCTCAAGGTTCTGGGACCCCCCAAGCTTTTGGGACCCCTCAAGATTTTGGGACCCCTCAGGATTTTGGGAGCCCTCAAGGTTTTGAGACCCCTCAAGATTCTGGGACCCTCAGGGCAATCTGGGACCCCTCTCAAGGGTCCCAGGTGTTAAAGGGGTTTTGGAACCCCTTAAGTCTCTGGGATCCCTCAAGATTTTGGGACCCTTCCAGATTATGGGACCCCCCGAGATTTTGGGACCTCTCAAGGTTTTGGGACCCCTCAAAGTTCTGAGACCCTCGGGGGGTCCAGGACCCCTCCATCCTCTCCTCCTTTGTCCATCCCTGACCCATTCCCGAGGCTCATCCTGGGGCAGAACCCCCAGAATTCCCCAAACCCAACCCAGAGCTGCAAAACCCAGCAGATTTTGTGCAAACCACGAAGAATTGGGCTCAGAAAAGGCAAAAAAAAGGAGCAGGAGGAAGAACCAGACTCTGCAAAGCTCCAGAGGAACTCGGGAGGAGCAGCAAGAACCCCCCCAAAATCCCCAAAATCCCCAAAATCACCACAACCAAAACTTTCCATGCGAAGTTTCCTTTATTTATTTTCAAGTTGACAGAGAACAATATCGATAACGACTGGGTCGAGTAAGGCTATTTTCCTTTTTTTTTTTTTTTTTTTAAATGATTTTTTTTGTTATTTTTTTTGTTATTTTTTTAACATCCCCCCCCCCCATCTTTTTGTCCCCCCTGCACGAGAAGAGGAGGAGGAGGAGGAGGAGGAGGAGGACGAGGCCCGGACGAGACACGGACCAGCACAAGGAGGAGTTGGCTGTACCTGACAGGTGATGATGAGGTTTTTTTTTGTATATTTATTTTTTTTTTTTAATTTTTTTGTCTTTTTTTTTTGGTTTTTTTTTTGTTTTGTTTTTTTGTTTTGTCCTGTCGGCATCAAAGGAACATTTATGTGCATAAAATACAGAGGTGCAGCATTGACACGGAGGATATTAAAGACACAGAGTTGCTACAGATGCCTTAGAGACGTTTTCCCCCCCATCCCCTCCAGCCTCACCCCACAATTTCAAGGATTTTAGGGCAGCTCCAGAGCTCCCCTCGATGTTTTGGGTGAACCTCGGCTTTTTTTTTTTATGATTTTTAAATAAATGTTGTGATTTTTTGTTGGTTTTTTTTTTTTTTTTTTACTACATTTCCTTTCACTGCCGAGCCCAGAAAATTCCAGCCAGGAGGATTGAACAGCTCCTTGTGTCCTTGGAGAAAAAGAAAGAAAAGGAAGGAAAAAGGGGGGGAAAAAGGGAAAAAAAAAGGACAAAAAAAAGCCTGAACTGAGGAATCCACGTGTCCGTGCCAGGATGGACAGGAAGGGGTTGGGTTTTTATCCTTTGGTTTCTCACTGAAGGCAAAGGTGGGATCCCACCCCGACATTCCCACCCCACAGAACATCGGGATAAAATCAAGGAATAATTGTAACAATAATTAAAAAAAAAAAAAAAAAAAGAAAGATAAAAGGTTCTTTCTGGGGTCTCTGCTTTTGTAGGTTTGGGGTTTTCCTTGTTCCTCCCCGTGCTGGGAATTGGGATCTGCACGGAGCTCCCCAAAAACGGGATCAAAATTCAAAGTGATTCCACATTTTTGGAGAGATTTTTTTGTGTGTGTGTTTTTTTGTTGGTTTTTTTTTTTTTTTGCTTGGCTTTTTAGTGCTACGTTGGTTTTTTATGAATTTTTTATTTTTTATTTTTTTTGATCTGCCGGATTCCAGCCCCGGGATGTGGCCGGGGGTGGGGGGGGCTGGGGCTGCTCCTGTGGGAATGGGGAGGGAATGGGAAAAGTGGGAGAGGGAAAGGGAGGGGAAAGGGAGGGGAAAGGGAGGGAGAGGAAGGGAAAGGAGAAGGGAGGAGAGAGGGAAGGGAATGCGGAAGGGAGAGGGAAAGAGGTGAGAGGGAGGGGAAAGGGAGGGAGAGGGAAGGGAAAAGGTGGGAGAGAGGAGGAGAAGGGAGAGGGAGGGAAAAGAGGGGAGAGAGGATGGGAAAGGAGGAGGGAGAGAAGAGGAGGAGGAAGGAGAGAGGGAGGGAATGGGAAGGGAGAGGGAGGGAAGGGGGAAAAGGGATGGGAGTGAGGGGGGAGAGGGATGGGCAGGGAAAAGGGGAGGGAGAGGAAGAAGAAAACAGGTGGGGAAGGGATGGGAGAGGGGTGGGACAGGGACCGGACAGGGGGACAGGGACAGGAGGGGGACAGGGGGACAGGGACGGGACACGGGGACAGGGATGGGACACGGGGACAGGGATGGGACACAGGGACAGGGATGGGACAGGGGGACAGGGATGGGACACGGGGACAGGGACAGGACACGGGGACAGGGATGGGACACGGGGACGCTTCTTTACCAACCCGAAATTCCCATGGCCCAGCAGTGGCCCCGGGGCTGTCCCTGGGCTATCCTGGGATATCCCAAACTGTCCCCAGGCTGTCCCCGTCTATCCCAGGCTATCCTGGGTTGTCCCAGGGCTATCCCAGGTCACCCCAGTCTATCCCAGTCTATCCCAGTCTATCCCATTCTGTCCTGGTGCTGTCCCCGCTGTCCTTGGGCTATCCCAGACTGTCCCCCTGTCTCTCCCCTGTCTGTCCCCTCTCTGTCCCCTGTCTGTCCCCCTGTCTCTCCCCTGTCTGTCCCCTGTCTGTCCCCCTGTCTGTCCCCTCTCTGTCCCCTCTCTGTCCCCCTGTCTGTCCCCTGTCTGTCCCCCTGTCTCTCCCCTGTCTGTCCCCCTGTCTGTCCCCTCTCTGTCCCCCTGTCTCTCCCCTGTCTGTCCCCTGTCTGTCCCCCTGTCTGTCCCCTCTCTGTCCCCTCTCTGTCCCCTGTCTGTCCCCTCTCTGTCCCCCCGTCTGTCCCGGTACATTCAGTGTTTGTCGCAGGGTCTATGGCTCAGGGGGCGGCGCCCCTCGCTCGGGCAATGGCAGTGCAAAAACACCCGGGGGACTCTGAAATGTCCATTTTTTGTTTTGTTTTTTGTTTTGTTTTTGTGCTGTTGGGTTCTTTTTTTTTTTTTTTTTTTAATTTTTTTAATTCCTTCTTTTTTAATTTTTTTTTAAATAACATTTTTCTTTTTTTTTTTTTCTTCCTCTCTCTCTCTCTCTCTCTCTCTCAAAACCACAACTTCCCTTTCTCCATTCATTCCCTAAAAATGAACTTTTTTTTTTTCTGGATTTTTTTTTTTTGTTTTTTTCCTCTTTTTTCATCTTTCTCTCTTTTAAATTCCAACTGAAAAAATAAAGCCAAAGACACTCTCACCTCCCTCTTGCTGCTCTCTATCCCGTGGGATGCTAAAGGGAATCCAGACTCATGCTTTTTTTAACAAAAGTGCTTATTACTCGAAGCAAGTGCTTTGGACCAAAGGGTGGGAGAGAAACTTCCATTTTTTTGGGGTTTTTTAATGTTATTTTTTTTATCCAGAAGGTCGGGAAAAGAAATCTGACTGTTCCAAACCAATGAATGGGATGAAAGCGAAAGAAATTTCGTTGGCTTTGGCATAAAGGGATGAAAAATTTGGGATTTTTTGGGGGGGAAAGGGCAGCGGAAGTTTCCCTCCATCCCTTTTTTTTTTTGTATTTTTTTTCTGTTTTTTTTTTTTCTTTTTTAAACAAGCACCGGGGTAGGGGGGGAAAAAACCATCACCAAAAAAAAAAAAAAAAAAAAGAAAAAAAAATTAATTCATTAAAAAAAAAAAAAATCATCCAATCTCGTTTAGCAAAATAAATGCAATTAATTATTACCAAACACTTTGATTATTACTTAAATTGTCAAGCTGTGCTGTCAACAAGAACGATACAGAATTAAAGGAGAACAAGACTGGGACACCCCAAAAAAAAAGGCCACAAAATTCCCCCCCCTTTTTTCCCCACCCCTTTTTCCCCTCTCCCCTCTCCCCTCTGGGATGCGCTGCTGGAACCTCCTATCCCTTCATTATTAGAATAATTAATTAATAATAATAATAATAAATATTATTATTAATTAATATTTTTTCATATTATTTTAAATTTTTTATTTTATTTTTCAAGGGGTGGGGAAGCCCTTTTTGGAGGTGGCATTGATTGTCTCTGAGCAGAGGTGACACTTTGGGGACAAGGCCAGCAGGGAGGGGTGGGCTTCCTCCTCAGAGCAAAAAATAAAAAAAAAAACCCAAAAAATCAAAATATTACCCCAAAAATAACCTCAAAATTAAGAAAAGCAGAGTTTTCCATGTGCTGGTAAAAAAAAAAAAACAAAAAAAAGGGGATGGTGACAAATCCTCTCCTTGCCATGGGGACACCAAAGGAGGGCAGGGATGGATTCCATGGAAATGGGAAAATTCCCAGCCTGGAAATGTGGGAATCCGACAAAAATCCCCCCCAAAAATCCCCCCAAAAATCCTCCAAAAAATCCCAAAAAATCCTCCAAAAAATCCCAAAAAATCCTCCAAAAAATCCCAAAAAATCCTCCAAAAAATCCCAAAAAATCCTCCAAAAAATCCCAAAAAATCCCCCCAAAATCCCCAAATCCTGGCAGGGTTCAGGGCTTTGGGAGAGGGGGATTGAGGGAATTTCTGCTAGAAAATGTAAACATTTCTCTCTGGTTTTGTTTTATTTTTAATTTATTTTTTTTTTCCAGTTCTCCTCCATAGAATATTGAAAAGGATCTTGCAAAATAAAGGGAAAAGAGATTTCAAAAATAAAGGAGGAAAAAAAGCTAAAAAAGCTTCCAAAAAAAAGGGGGAAATGTTATGAGAAAAGGGAAAAGGAGATTGCAAAAATAAAAAGAGAAAAGGATCTTTTAAAATAAGGGAAAGAATCTTCCCTAAGAAGGGAAAGGATCTTTCAAAAAAAGGAAAAAAAAATAAAAAAAAAAGGAAAAATATAAAAAAAAAAGATTAAAAAAAAGGAAAATATTAAAAAAAGGAAAAAAATATTAAAAAAAAGGAAAAATATTTCAAAAAAAAAAGGGAAAATGGGAAAATTATTTTTTTAAAAAGGAAAATTATTTAAAAAAAAGGAAAAAGATGTTCTGAACAAAGGAAAAGGATCTTTCAAAATAAGATAAAGGATCTTTCAAAAGAAGGAAAAAATTCTTTTAAAAGAAGGCAAAAATTCTTTTAAAAGAAGGCAAAAATTCTTTTAAAGAAGGATAAAGTTCTTGAAAAAATGAATAAAATTATTTTTAAAAAAAGGGAAAGGATTTTTCAAAAAAAAAAGAGATTTTTTTGTGATTTTTTTGTGGTTTTTTTGATTCAAGTTTCGAGTTCATTCTGGTTCTGAGCTGAGGTATCCGGTGCAAAAAAAGGGGCAGAATTTCCTTTTGGGATGGGGGGGAGCAGGGAGGGGTTTTTATCCCAAAAAAAAGGGAAAATTCCTCAAATCCTGCCCCTCTCAAGTGCCTGGGGCTCCCCCAGGGTGGATTTTGTTGAGTGCTTGGGGATGGGGGAGCCCTGAAGGAAAAATGTGCTTTTCACCCAAAGGCCAAGACTGAAAACTTCATATTTGGTTTGAAAAAGTTTGGCTTTGGTTCAAAAATAAAACAGAAATAAAAATAAAAGAGCAGTGCCAGGGGATCCCCTCCCCAAACCTTCATCTCCAAATGGTTGAAAAAGGGAAGGAAAAGTAACAAAAAAAAAAAAAAAATTGGGATTTTGGTTCTAGAAATGCCCTTTTTGCTATGGGGTGAGGAGCTTGGAGATTCCTGAAATTCCCCAAATTCCTGAAATTCCTGGAATTTCGCTGCTCCTTCCTCTCTGCATCCCCTCTTTGGCTTGAACAGACTCGTGGGAAGGAGGGAAAATTGGGTTTTGTTGGTTTTTTTTTTTGATGTTGTTACAGTAATTCAGAAGGAAAAATTAAAATTAAAAAAAAAAAAAACCCCAACAGTGCAAAATTCTTCGAACCTGCAGCATAACCAGGATTTGCAAAAGAAAAAAGAAAATTCAAATGAAAAATGAGAAAAAAAAACCCCAAAACAAACAAAGATCCCATTCACGTCCACAAAATCTGCCAGGATGCTGCAAAAAACAAAAAAAAAACCCAAAAAAATCAACACAGGGTTGTGAAAAAGGACTTGCAAGTGCATTTGTTTCCTTAGGAAAGGCTAAAATGTTGAATTAGAATTTTTTTTAAAATGGTTTTTGTTGGTTTTTTTTAAAGGTAAATGCTCGTTTTTTTATAAATAATTCTCTTTTTTTAAAGAAAAAAAAAAAAAATCAACCAAGCAAGCAACCAACACTGACTCTCTCATGGAAAATGGCCACACAAACCAAGGGGGAAAAAAAAAAAAAGCGATTTTTAAGAGGTGAGAAATTGGTAAAAAACGGGGAAAAAAACCCTAAAAAAATGAAAAACCAACAGAATCCCTAAAGTGCCTGGTGTGGGGAGGAGGCTCCAGTGGGGCACCCGTTTTATTTTCCCTAAAATGAGCTGCCAAAGGGTTTTTAGTGTGCCAGGTACAGTAGATTTGGGTTTTTTCAAGTGTTTTTGTTTTGGGGGGGGGGCACGAGGAGAGGAGAGGGGAGATTTTCCCACCCTGGCTGGACATAAATCCCCAAATCCCCAAATAATTCCCAAATTCCCGCCCTGGCCCAAGAGTTCGGGTTTGTTGTTGATCCCAGCTGAGCACATGGAGGGGGTGGAAATGGGAGGAAATTCCTGGAGGGAAATGCTGGGGGTGAAAATGAAAAGCAAAATGGAATTTTGTTCCATTGGGAAGGGAGCAAAAATTCTGGGAAGGGAAATAAAAATGTTGGGAGGGAAACAGAAAGATCGGGAATGAAACATTGGGAATGGAACATTGGGAATGAAACAAAAAATGTTGGGAAGGAAACAAAACTCTGGGAATGAAACAAAAACTTTGGGAAGGAAATGTTGGGAGTGAAACAAAAATATTGGGAAGGAAACGCCGGGAATGAAACAAAAGCCCTGGGAATTAAACAGTAACACTGGGAATGAAACAAAAATGTTGTGAGTGAAACAAAAACCCTGGGAAGGAAACAAAAACATTGGGAATGAAACATAAAACAGCAGGAATGAAACAGCAGGAATGAAACAAAGATGCCAGGAGGGAAACAAAAACCCTGGGAAGGAAACAAAAGCACTGGGGAGGAAATGGCTCCCATCAAACCCGAAGGGAAAAATCCAACAGAACCTGCCTTGTGCCAGCCCAAATCCTGCTTTTTCCACCCCAGAAATGTGCCAGCCCAAATTCTGCCCCTTCCAGCTCCTGCCCAGTCAGAAAGGGCATGGGAGATGTGCCAGCCCAAATCCTGCCAGCCAGGGAGGCTTGGGAAGGTACCAGGAATGTGCCAGCTCAAATTCTGCCCCTTCCAGCTCCTGGCAGCCCAAACCCTGCTCCTTCCATGCCAGGAATGTGCCAGCCCAAATCCTGCCAGCCAGGGAGGCTTGGGAAGGTACCAGGAATGTGCCAGCCCAAATCCTGCCCCTTCCAGCTCCTGCCAGGCCAAACCCTGCTCCTTCCATGCCAGGAATGTGCCAGCCCAAATCCTGCCAGCCAGGGAGGCTTGGGAGGGTACCAGGAATGTGCCAGCCCAAATCCTGCCCTGCCAACCCCTGCCCATCCAGGCTGGGCACAGGGAATGGGACTGGGGATGTGCCAGCCCAAATCCTGCCCCTCCACCTCCTGCCATCCAGGCTGGGCACAGGGAATGGGACTGGGGATGTGCCAGCCCAAATCCTGCCCTGCCAACCCCTGCCCATCCAGGTTGGGCACAGGGAATGGGACTGGGGATGTGCCAGCCCAAATCCTGCCAGACAAGGAAGGTTGGGAGGGCACAGGGGATGTGCCAGCCCAAATCCTGCCCCTCCAGCCCCTGCTATCCAGGGAGGGCACAGGGGATGGGACTGGGGATGTGCCAGCCCAAATCCTGCCCCTTCCACCTCCTGGCAGCCCAAATCCTGCCCTTCCACCTCCTGCCATCCAGGCTGGGCACAGAGAACGAGCCTGGCATCGCTCTGACCCCACTGGATCCACACAAACCCCGAACTCTCGGCCTCACCCTCCCCACCCACCCTCACCCCCACCCGCCCCACGCTGGGCCCGCCCGGTCTTGTTCTCCTTTAAAGTGCCCTATATTTATAGAATTTCTAAATAAATAGAATAAAGATATCAGGTCACCCGTGGCCGGGGGAGGGAGGAGGAGGAGGAGGAGGAGGAGGAGGAGGTCACTCCGAGTAGCAGCCGTCCAGGCCGATGGCGCTGTGGCGTTCCTTGGAGTAGGGGCAGGAGGAGCCGTTCGGGAGGGCCCCGCACGCCGGCACCGGCACCGGGAGGGCCCCGCGGGCCGGCACCGGGAGGGCCCCGCAGGTCGGCACCGGCAGGGCCCCGCAGGCCGGCACCGGCACCGGGAGGGCCCCGCAGGCCGCTGCCGCCGCCGCCTTGGCCGCGATGCCGCAGTTCGTGAGGAGGCTGAGGCTGAAGGAGCCGAGCGCGTCCTTGGGCGGGAAAGGCTTCATGGTGGAGAGGATCAGTGCCAGGCAGTCGGCAACGTCCTTGTTAGGGGCGCACGCCAGGGCTGGGGTGTGACCTGAGGGAACCAGGGAACTGTGAGGGGTGAGCAAAGTGTGGGGTCCTGGAGTGTGGGGCTGTGGGGTGAGGGATGGGGTGTGGAATTCCGGGGGTTGTGGGGCTGTGGGGTTGTAGGATGGGGTTGGTGGGATGGGGTGTGACCCTAGGGACACAGGGAGCCATGAGGGGTGAGCGGTGTGAGGGTGAGGCGTGGGGTTCTGGGAGTGTGGAGTCATGGAATGGGGTGTAGGACTGGGGGATTGTGGGGTTGTGGGGATGTGGGGTGTGGGGTTCTGAAAGGTTTCATGGTGGAGAGGATCAGTGCCAGGCAGTCGGCAATGTCCTTGTTGGGGGCACACGCCAGGGCTGGGGTGTGACCTGAGGGAACCAGGGAGCTGTGAAGGGTGAGCGGGGTGTGGGGTTGTAGGATGGGGTTCTGAGGGTGTGGGATTAGGGGATTGTGGGATGTGAGGTCATGGGATGGAGTGTGGAGTTCTGAGGGTGTGGGATTGAGGGATGGAGTTTGGGGACTCGGGGTTGTGGGATGGAGTGTGGGGTTCTGGGGGTGTGAGGTCGTGGGATGGGTTGTGGGGTTGTGGAATGGGGTGTGGGGACACGGGGTTTTGGAGTGGGGTGTGAGGTGGGTTGGGAGGGGTCTGAAAGGTCCTTGGTCCTGCTGGTGTGGGCAGGGGACACCAGAGCAAAGCACAGGAATCATGGAATGGTTTGGGTGGGGAGGGATCTTGAATTCCATCTCGTCCCTCTGGGGGATGTGGTGTGGGATTGTGGGGTGGTGGGGCTGTGGGGTTGTGGGGGATGGGGTGAGGCAGGGTGCTCTGGGGGGCTGTGGCTGAGCCCTCCCCGGGCTCTGGGCGCTCCCCAGGGCTGCTGCAGCCCCACAGGAGCCCCGGGGTGCACACACACACTCACACTCACACTCACGCTCACACTCACACTCACCTTCTTCATCCACAGCCAGCACGGTGGCCCCGCGGCTGAGCAGGGCCTGCACCACCGAGGCCAGGCCGTTCCGCGCCGCGATGTGCAGGGGCCTGGCGAGGGGGAAAATATCGTTACAGCCCCTAAATACCACCCCAAAATCCACCCTAAATACCACCCCAAAATCCTACCCCTAAATCCCGCCCCTAAATCCCACCCTAAATCCCACCACAAAATCCCACCCCAAAACCCCACAGAACCCCCCGTGCCAACACTTTTGAGTGGGTTCAAGGGCGGGCTCACCTGTTCACACAATTCCCAGTTCCCCCCATTCCCCAGTTGCCCCATTCCCCTCATTCCCAGTTTCCCCCCATTCCCCATTTCCCCCCATTCCCAGTTCTCCCAGTTCTCCCAGTTCCCCCATTCCCAGCTGTGCAAACACTCACATCTGCAGAGCACTGTTACTTGCATTGATAAGGCCAAGGTCTTGGGTTTCCCCCAGGATCAACAAGGCACACTTTTCATGGCCCTGGGGACAGAGGGACATTCAGGGTAGGAGAACCATCCCCTGAACCTGTCCTGCTCCCCCAGGTCACCCTGGCACCTGCTGGAGCTCCACCTTCCCCTCCTCGGCGTGGACAGAGTGACCATAAGGCTCTGGGTGCCACCATGGGATGGACAAAGTGACCACAAGGCTCTGGGTGCCACCATGGGATGGACAAAGTGACCACCATGGGTTGGACAAAGTGACCACAAGGCTCTGGGTGCCACCATGGAGTGGTTTGGGGTTGGAAGTGACCACAAAAATCACCTCATTCCCACCCCTCTGCCATGGACAAAGTGACCACAAGGCTCTGGGTGCCACCATGGGATGGACAAAGTGACCACAAACCTCTGGGTGCCACCATGGCTTGGACAAAGTGACCACCACGGGTTGGACAAAGTGACCACAAGGCTCTGGGTGCCACCATGGGATGGACAAAGTGACCACCATGGGTTGGACAAAGTGACCACAAGCCTCTGGGTGCCACCATGGCTTGGACAAAGTGACCACAAACCTCTGGGTGCCACCATGGCTTGGACAAAGTGACCACCACGGGTTGGACAAAGTGACCACAAACCTCTGGGTGCCACCATGGGTTGGGAGTGACCATCATGGAATGGACAAAGTGACCACCACGGGTTGGACAAAGTGACCACAAGGCTCTGGGTGCCACCAGGGGTTGGGAGTGACCATCATGGAATGGACAAAGTGACCACCATGAGTTGGACAAAGTGACCACAAGGCTCTGGTGGCCACCATGGCCCAGGAGGACACCCAGGTGTCCCAGAGGTGCCACCCAGGCCAGCCCCATGTCCCACCTTGCTGCAGGCCAGGTGAAGAGCTGTGTTCTTGTTGACATCCAGCACAGTAATATTTGCTTTTGCTTGGAACAGCAGGAACTCTGCAAGGAGGAGGAGGAGGAGGAGGAGAACTGGTGAGGAAGAGGCAAAAAATGTCCCCAATGCCTGCCAGGAGAGGGGACAGCTCTGGGAGGAGCAGCACCCTGATGCCTTGGGTTTTTATATTTTTTTTTTATATTTTCTATATTTTCTATATTTATTTTTCAGATTTTGTGCTGCTTTAGGCTGTACTTGTGAGATTCATGGTGTGGTGACTCAGGTTTTTATATATATATATATTTAATATTTTTAATATTTTTGTATTTTTTATATTTTCTATATTTTATATATTTATTTTTCAGATTTTGTGCTGCTTTAGGCTGTACTTGTGAGATTCATGGTGTGGTGACTCAGGTTTTAGCTGCTGTGAGATTGTAACATGGATAAGAAATAATAAACAGCTGGATCTGAATGGGAAGTAGCATAACACAGGTAAGAAATGATAAATATCTGAGTCTGAATATGAAATATTGTAATACAGATAAATAATAAACAGCTGAGTCTGAATATGAGCTATTGTAACATAGATATAACAAACACCTGAGTCTGAATGTGAAATATGGAAGATGGACAAGAAAAAAGAAATATTTGTGTCTGAATGTGAAATATTCTAAACACAGGTAAGAAATAATAAACAGCTGAGTCTGAACATGAACTATCTAACAAGGATATAATAAACAGCTGATTTGAATGGGAAATATCAAATATAGCTAAATAATAAACAGCTGAATCTGAATGGGAACTATGGTAATATAGATAAGAAATGATAAACAGCTGAGTCTGAGTGAGAACTATCCTAACACAGGTAAGAAATAATAAACAGCTGAGTCTGAACATGAAATATTTTAACATAAATAAAAACCAGCTGAGTCTGAATGTGAACTATTGTAATATAGATAAGAAGCAACAAACAGCTGAGTCTGAACATGAAATATCTGACATAGATAAATAAGAAACAGCTGAGTGTGAATGTGAACTATCCGAACATGGACATAATAAACAGCTGAGTCTGAATGTGAAATATTTAACACAGATATAATAAACACCTAAGTCTGAATGTGAAATATTCTAACACAGATAAATAATAAACAGCTGAGTGTGAATGTGAACTATTGCAGTATAATAAACAGCTGAGTGTGAATATGAACTATTGCAGTATAATAAACAGCTGAGTCTGAGCATGAACTCTCATCCCAAGAGCTTCACTCCCTGGCCAGCAGCAGAATCCCAAACCCCTCAGTACCCACCCAGTGCCGCCATCGGTACCCACCCAGTGCCACCATGTGCCCATTCTGTACCCACCCAGTGCCACCCTCAGTACCCACCCAGTGCCACCATCGGTACCCACCCAGTGCTGCCGTGTGCCCGTTCTGTACCCACCCAGTGCCCGTTCTGTACCCACCCAGTGCCACCATGTGCCCATTCTCTGATGATGCCATCCTCAGTATCCACCCAGTGCCACCCTCAGTACCCACCCAGTGCCGCCGTGTGCCCGTTCTGTACCCACCCAGTGCCCGTTCTGTACCCACCCAGTGCCACCGTGTGCCCATTCTGTACCCACCCAGTGCCCGTTCTGTACCCACCCAGTGCCCGTTCTGTACCCACCCAGTGCCACCGTGTGCCCATTCTGTACCCACCCCATGCCACCATCGGTACCCACCCAGTGCCACCGTGTGCCCATTCTGTACCCACCCCATGCCACCATCGGTACCCACCCAGTGCCACCATGTGCCCGTTCTCCAATGCCACCATCAGTACCCACCCAGTGCCGCCGTGTGCCCGTTCTCTGATGCCACCATCAGTACCCACCCAGTGCCGCCGTGTGCCCGTTCTGTACCCACCCAGCGCCCGTTCTGTACCCACCCAGTGCCGCCGTGTGCCCGTTCTCTGATGCCACCCTCAGTACCCACCCAGTGCTGCCGTGTGCCTGTTCTGTACCCACCCAGTGCCACCGTGTGCCCATTCTGTACCACCCAGTGCCGCCATCAGTACCCACCCAGTGCCGCCGTGTGCCCGTTCTGTACCCACCCAGTGCCTGTTCTGTACCCACCCAGTGCCGCCGTGTGCCCGTTCTGTACCCACCCAGTGCCACCGTGTGCCCGTTCTGTACCCACCCAGTGCCCGTTCTGTACCCACCCAGTGCCGCCGTGTGCCCGTTCTCTGATGCCACCCTCAGTACCCACCCAGTGCCGCCGTGTGCCCATTCTGTACCCACCCAGTGCCCGTTCTGTACCCACCCAGTGCCCGTTCTGTACCCACCCAGTGCCGCCGTGTGCCCGTTCTGTACCCACCCAGTGCCCGTTCTGTACCCACCCAGTGCCGCCGTGTGCCCGTTCTGTACCCACCCCATGCCACCATCGGTACCCACCCAGTGCCACCATGTGCCCGTTCTCTGATGCCACCATCAGTACCCACCCAGTGCCACCGTGTGCCCGTTCTCTGATGCCACCCTCAGTACCCACCCAGTGCCACCGTGTGCCCATTCTGTACCCGCCCAGTGCCGCCATCAGTACCCACCCAGTGCCACCGTGTGCCCGTTCTCTGATGCCACCATCAGTGCCCACCCAGTGCCCGTTCTGTACCCACCCAGTGCCGCCGTGTGCCCGTTCTCTGATGCCACCCTCAGTACCCACCCAGTGCCGCCGTGTGCCCGTTCTGTACCCACCCAGTGCCGCCGTGTGCCCGTTCTCTGATGCCACCCTCAGTACCCACCCAGTGCCGCCGTGTGCCCGTTCTGTACCCACCCAGTGCCGCCGTGTGCCCGTTCTGTGCCCACCCAGTGCCCGTTCTGTACCCACCCAGTGCCCGTTCTGTGCCCACCCAGTGCCCGTTCTGTACCCACCCAGTGCCGCCGTGTGCCCGTTCTCTGATGCCACCCTCAGTACCCACCCAGTGCTGCCGTGTGCCCGTTCTGTGCCCACCCAGTGCCCGTTCTGTACCCACCCAGTGCCCGTTCTGTGCCCACCCAGTGCCGCCGTGTGCCCGTTCTGTACCCACCCAGTGCCCGTTCTGTACCCACCCAGTGCCGCCGTGTGCCCGTTCTCCGATGCCACCATCAGGGGGGTCCTGCCCATTTTGTCGGCCGAGTCCACCTGGGCCTGGTGGCGCAGCAGCAGCTGTAAACCACGGACGTTGTCTGCGAAGGCAGCAGCGTGAAGGGGGGTCCTGGGGGGCAAAATCCACCAAAATCCACTCAGGGCCAGGCCAGGACAGGGGGGATAAATCTGGGTGGGGGTGGTGATGCTTAAAGATTTAGCTTTGAAATTTTCATAAAATTCCAATTTTTTGAGTTCATATTTTCATAACGTTCATATTTTTATTTAATATTTTTTAATACTCATGGTTTTATTTATTATTTTATTTCATTTTATTTCATTTTATTTTATTTTATTTTATTTTATTTTATTTTATTTTATTTTATTTTATTTCATTTCATTTTATTTTACTTTAGTTTAGTTTAGTTTAGTTTAGTTTAGTTTATTTTTTAAAATTTCATACGTTTCATATTTTCTCAGTAGGGAGATACTTAAAGATTTAGCTTTTATATTTTCATAATATTCCTAATTTTGAGTTTGTATTTTCATAATATTCATAGTTTTATTTAATCCTTTTAAAATCCTCTTCATTTTATTTTATTTTATTTTATTTTTTTAAATTTCATACGTTTCATATTTTCTCAGTAGGGAGATTCTTAAAGATTTAGCTTTCATAATTTCATAATATTCCTACTTTTTGAGTTCGTATTTTCATAATATTCATATTTTTATTTAATCCTTTTAAAATCCTCTTCATTTTATTTTATTTTATTTTATTTTACTTTAGTTTAGTTTAGTTTAGTTTATTTTTTAAAATTTCATACATTTCACATTTTCTCAGTAGGGAGATTCTTAAAGATTTAGCTTTTATATTTTCATAATATTTCTATTTTAAATTTCATATTATTCATACTGTAGCCCTTGGCCAGGATCTTACACTGCCTAAAGTGAATCCTTTTAATAAATACAAAATTTAATCTGTTAATTCTCTCTGGCTCTGTTCCAGGAGCCTCCCAAGGCACCACCTACAGCCTCAGGGCTTGAAAAGCATAAATAAATTTAAAAAAATATTATACTTATTATCAATAAGTAGAATAAATAACAAATAAGTAAATGTATAAGAGATATTTATATTATATAGAGTTATAATAGATTAATTTATTTACCTACTTATTATAGATATATGTTATATTATATTATATTATATTATATTATATTATATTATATTATATTATATTATATTATATTATATTATATTATATTATATATAAATTTAAAATTGGGTCCAAAACTTGTGACTCTGAGTCCATCTTGGGTGTAGCCCTGCTGGGCTCTTTTCATAAATACACAATCCTTATAATAATAATTAAATAATCAAATACATAAGTTAATATAAAGTTAATATTAAGAGAGTTAATAAGTTAATATTAAGTTAATATTAAGAGAGTAGATCTAAGAAATTAAGACATTAAAATTCCTAATAAATAAATAATAAATAATTAAAATATTTCTAATAACTACACAAGCCTTATCATAATAATTAAATAATTAATATTATTAATATTTTAAAAGTAAATTTAATATATTAGCGTTATTAACGAATTAATTAATTAATTAATAATTAAATTACACAATTTAATGCTCACCTTCCTTTGGCATCTCTGCTATTAACAATCTTGGCACCCAATGCTTCCACCAGCATTTCAGCAGTGCCGTCCTGGTTGTTAATTCTGAGAATGGGAGGAGAAGGGAGGTCAAGGAAGGGCTGGGCAGATATTTGGGGTAAAACTCCCCTTTTTTGGGGGCTTTTATTTTTAGGTAAAATTCCCCTTTCAGGGGCTCCAAGGCCTGGAGATATTTGGGGTGAAATTCCCCTTTTAGGGGCTCCAAGGCCTGGAATTATTGGAATTATTTATGGGGTAAAATTCCTCTTTCAGCCCATCCCAGGTGCTCCAAGGCCTGGAATTATTGGAATTATTTTTAGGTAAAATTCCCCTTTCAGCCCATCCCAGAGGTTCAAAGGCTTGGAGATATTTGGGGTAAAATTCCCCTTTTGGGGGCTCCAAGGCCCGGAATTATTTGAATTATTTTGGGGAGTAAAATTCCCCTTTTGGGGGCTCCAAGGCCTGGAATTATTTGAATTATTTTTGGTCTAAAATTCCCCTTTTCAGCCCATTTCAGGGACCCCAAAGCCCAGAATTATTTTTGGGGTAAAATTCCCCTTTCAGTCCATCCCAGGTGCTCCAAGGCCTGGAATTATTTGAATTATTTTGGGAGTAAAATTCCCCTTTTGGGGGCTCCACAATCTGAAATAATTGGAATTATTTTTGGTCTAAAATTCCCTTTTTCAGCCCGTTTCAGGGGCTCCAAAGCCCAGAATTATTTTGGGGTAAAATTCTCCTTTCAGCCCATCCCAGGTGCTCCAAGGCCTGGAATTATTGGAATTATTTGGGGGTAAAATTCCCCTTTCAGCCCATCCCAGGGGCTCCAACCCCAGAATTATTTTGGGGTAAAATTCCCTTTTCAGGCCCCAAAGCCCAGAATTATTTTGGGGTGTCACTTACACTGCACAGTGCAATGGAGTAAAGGGGTTTCCTTCTAGGTATGCAAACGGGTTGTGTTCAAGTAACAATTCAAGACAATCTTCGTGCCCTGAGGAGACAGCAACAGCAGCTGGAGCAGCTTTTCCCAAAATCCCAAAAATCCCAAAAATCCCAAAATCCTGGAAAATCCCCCCCAGATCATCCAATCCTAACTGGGAGTGACCCCAAACCCTGAGTGCCACGTCCAGTCCTTCTCTGGTCACCTCAGGGATGGGGACACCAAACGTCCCTGGGCAGCTCCAAAGCCTGACCACCTTTCATTCCTCCTGATGTCCACCCTGAACTTCTTCTGGAGGAACTTGGGGCCATTTCCTCTCGTTCTGGTGTCCCCTGGGAGCAGATTTTGATCCCACCCGGCTCCACTCTCCCTTCAGGGAGTTTTGGGGTGGAAATTCCCCCCGAGCCTCCTGTTCTCCAGGCAGCTCCAAAGCCTGACCACCTTTTATTCCTCCTCATGTCCACCCTGACCCTCTCCTGGAGGAATCTGGGGCTGTTCCTTCTCCACTTTGTGTTCATGGGAGCAGATCCTGACCCTGTTGTCCCATCAGGGAGTTTTGGGGTGGAAATTGCCCTCTGAGCCTCCTGTTCTCCAGGCAGTTCCAAAGCCTGACCATCTTTTATTCCTCCTCATGTGCACCCTGACGCTCTCCTGGAGGAATTTGGGGCTGTTCCTTCTCCTCCTGCTGTTCCCTGGGATCAGATCCTGATCCCACCCTGGCTCCCCACTCATCAGGGAGTTTTGGGGTGAAATTTCCCCCCTGAACTTCTTTTCTCCAAGCAGTTCCAAAGCCTGACCACCTTTTATTCCTCCTGATGTCCACCCTGACCCTGCCCTGAGGGAATCTGGAGCTGTTCCTGAACCTCTCCTGGAGGAATTTGGGGCTGTTCCTTCTCCACTTTGTGTTCATGGGAGCAGATCCTGACCCTGTTGTCCCATCAGGGAGTTTTGGGGTGGAAATTGCCCCCTGAGCCTCCTTCCCTCCAGGCAGTTCCAAGGCCTGACCACCTTTTCCAGGAGGAAATCTCCTCCTGATGTCCATCCTGACTCTCTCCTGGAGGAATTTGGGGCTGTTCCTTCTCCTCCTGCTGTTCCTGGGAGCAGATTCTGACCCTGGAGTTTTGGGGTGGAAATTCCCCTCTGAGCCTCCTGTTCTCCAGGCACTTCCAAAGCCTGACCACCTTTTCCAGGAGGAAATTCCTCCTCATGTCCATCCTGAACCTCTCCTGGAGGAACCCAAATTCCTCCCCATCCCTTCCTGAGCTGAACCAAGGGAGCTCCAGAAGAAATGGATTTGTCTCAAAGGAGGAGGTAGGACAGGCTCTCACCACTGTAGGAGGCCCAGTGCATGGGTGAGTGGCTGCTGTAGTCCAGAAGCAAACCCCAAAAAACGAGAAAAACCCAAAAAGAACCCAAAAAGAGAGGAAGACCATTTGGATTTTGGGGTGGATGAGGCCCTCACCACTGTAGGAGGCCCAGTGCATGGGTGAGTAGCTGCTGTAGTCCAGAAAAAACCCCCGAAAAATGAGAAAAACCCAAAAAGAACCCCCAAAAAGAGAGGAAGACCATTTGGATTTTAGAGTGGATGAGGCCCTCACCACTGTAGGAGGCCCAGTGCATGGGTGAGTAGCTGCTGTAGTCCAGAAAAAACCCCCGAAAAATGAGAAAAACCCAAAAAGAACCCCCAAAAAGAGAGGAAGACCATTTGGATTTTAGAGTGGATGAGGCCCTCACCACTGTAGGAGGCCCAGTGCATGGGCGAGTAGCCGCTGTAGTCCACGAACTGAAAAATACCCCCCAAAATCAGGAAAAAAAAACCCAGAAAAAACCGGAAAAAGCCCCAAACCCACAAGACCAGGAAGACCATTTGGATTTTGGGGTGGATGAGGCCCTCACCACTGTAGGAGGCCCAGTGCATGGGCGAGTAGCCACTGCAGTCCACCATGGACCCAAAAAGCCCCGAAAAAAATCCCGAAAAACGAGAAAAACCCAAAAAGAACCCCCAAAAAGAGAGGAGGACCATTTGGATTTTGGAGTGGATGAGGCCCTCACCACTGTAGGAGGCCCAGTGCATGGGCGAGTAGCCGCTGTAGTCCACCATGGACCCCAAAATCCTGAAAAAAAACCCCAAAAACCCAGAAAATCTCCCCAAAAGTATAAAAAACCCCAAAACTCCACAAGACCAGGAAGACCATTTGGATTTTGGAGTAGATCAGGCTCTCACCACTGTAGGAGGCCCAGTGCATGGGCGAGTAGCTGCTGTAGTCCACCATGGACCCAAAAAACCCCCCCAAAATCCAGAAAAAAACCCCGAAAAACGAGAAAAACCCAAAAAAAACCCCAAAAAGAGAGGAGGACCATTTGGATTTTGGGGTGGATGAGGCCCTCACCACTGTAGGAGGCCCAGTGCATGGGCGAGTAGCCGCTGTAGTCCACCATGGACCCCAAAAAACCCCCCAAAAAACCCCCGAAAAACGAGAAAAACCCATAAAAACCCCAAAAAGAGAGGAGGACCATTTGGATTTTGGAGTGGCTGAGGCCCTCACCACTGTAGGAGGCCCAGTGCATGGGTGAGTAGCCGCTGTAGTCCACCATGGACCCCAAAATCCTGAAAAAAAAACCCCAAAAACCCAGAAAATCTCCCCAAAAGTATAAAAAACCCCAAAACTCCACAAGACCAGGAAGACCATTTGGATTTTGGAGTAGATCAGGCTCTCACCACTGTAGGAGGCCCAGTGCATGGGCGAGTAGCTGCTGTAGTCCACCATGGACCCAAAAAACCCCCCCAAAATCCAGAAAAAAACCCCGAAAAACGAGAAAAACCCATAAAAACCCCAAAAAGAGAGGAGGACCATTTGGATTTTGGAGTGGCTGAGGCCCTCACCACTGTAGGAGGCCCAGTGCATGGGCGAGTAGCCGCTGTAGTCCACCACGGCGTCCAGCGGGTCGGTGGAGAGCGCCGCCCGCAGCAGCGTCCGCAGCACCTCCAGGTGCCCGCAGGCCGAGGCGAAGTGGATCGGGGTGCGGCCCTTGAAGTCCCGGCACAGGACGAAGGCATCGTGGTCCAGCAGGGCAGCCAGGCAGTCCTCACAGCCAGTGACAGCCTGGGGACACAGCCCAGAGAGGGGTTCATGGGGCTTTCTGTGCTGCCTCAGCCTTTAGGGCTTTATAAACATATATATATATATATTTTTCTAAAATATTTTTTTAATATCATCCAGATTCAGGCTTTAGTTTTTCATACATGTATATAAATACATACATATATATATATATCACATACATATATTTATTTATTTATTTAATTTATTTTTTATTTTAAAACGATTTTAAATATTTGGAGAATATTTTAATATCTCGTTATATTTTTCGGATTCTCTGCTGGCCTAGTGCGATGCCTCCGGTTTTGTTTTTTATATTTTGTTATGTCTATATCTATATATTTCTATCTATATATATCTATATCTGTATATCTATATCTATCTCTCTCTATCTATATCTATCTCTATATATATCTATATATCTACATATCTATATAGATAGAGATATAGAGATACAGAGATATCTATCTATATCTCTATCTCTATCTATATATATCTCAATCTGTATATCTATATCTATCTATATGTCTACATATCTACATATCTATATAGATAGATATCTAGATATCTCTATATCTCTATCTGTATATCTATATCTGTATCTATCTATATCTATATCTTCATCTGTATCTATATCTGTATCTATCTATATCTATATCTGTATCTATATCTGTATCTATCTATATCTATATCTATATATCTATATCTCTATCTATATAACTATATCTATATATCTATCAATACCTATCAATATCAATATCTATATATCTCTATATCTCTATCTGTATATCTGTATATCTGTATCTATATCTGCATCTATCTATATCTGTATCTATATCTATATCAATATCTATATCTCTATATGACTGTATCTATATCTCTATCAATACCTATCTATATCTTTATCTATATCTATATCTATATCTATATCTATATCTATATCTATATCTATCTCTATCTCTATATCAATATCTATATATCTATATCTGTATCTATGTCTGTATCTATATCTATATCTATATCAATATCAATATCAATATCAATATCAATATCAATATCTGTATCTGTCTCTATATATCTATATCTCTATATAACTGTATCTATATATCTATCAATACCTATCAATATCAATATCTATATCTATCTCTATATCTATATATATCTACATCTCTATCTAACTATATCTATATATCTATCAATACCTATCAATATCAATATCTATCTCTATCTCTATATCTATATATCTACATCTCTATCTCTATATAACTATATCTATACATCTATCAATACCTATCAATATCAATATCTATATCCATCTCTATCAGGAGCCCCCCCGGACCCCCACTCACCCCCCGGTGCAGCGCGGTCCGGCCCCTCTTGTCGGCGGCGTCGGCCGTGGAGCCCTTGTCCAGCAGGAGATGGACACAGTCCACGTGGCCGTTCATGATGGCCAGCATCAGAGGGGTCCTGGAAGGGGAAAGGTGGGGAATTCATGGAGAGCAGCGAGAACATGGAGGGGTTGGGATGGGAATTCATGGAGAGCAGCAAGAACATGGAGGGGAAAGGGATGGGGAATTCATGGAAAGCAGCGAGAACATGGAGGGGTTTGGGATGGGGAATTCATGGAGATCAGCAAGAACATGGAGGGGTTTGGGATGGGGAATTCATGGAGAGCAGCGAGAACATGGAGGGGTCAGGATGGGGAATTCATGGAGAGCACCAAGAGCTTGGAGGGGTTGGGATGGGGAATTCATGGAGAGCACCAAGAGCTTGGAGGGGTTTGGGATGGGAATTCATGGAGAGCAGCAAGAACATGGAGGGGAAAGGGATGCAGAATTCATGGAGAGCAGCAAGAGTCTGGAGGGATTGGGATGGTGGGGATGGAGAATTCATGGAGACCACCAAGAACCCGGAGGGGAAAGGGATGGAGAATTCATGGAGAGCACCAAGAGCTTGGAGGGGTTTGGGATGGAGAATTCATGGAGAACACCAAGAGCCTGGGAGCCCAGCAAGAGCTTGGAGGGGTTGGGATGGAGAATTCATCGAACCCATGAAGAGCCTGGAAGTGTTGGGACAATTGGGAATGGTGGTGAGGGACACAGAAATGGAGGTGAAGGACAACCAGGAATGGTGCTGAGGGACACTTAGGATGGTGGTGGCACCTCTGGGATAAGATATTTAAAGGAAAGGAAAGGAAAAAATGGAAAAAATGGAAGGTTTTTGTGCAGAGGACGTGGGGTGGACTGAGCACAGCTCCCATTCCTCAGGAAGGAGCAGAAGAGCTGGGAAGGGTCAGGAGAAGCTCCTTTGGAACCATTTCCCCTCTCATGATCCCACCATGATTTCATCGCTGATAAACCCAATTAAATCAACCAATATCCCAAATTCCAGCCCCGTTTTGGCCGCGTTGGAGTTGCTGAGGGATCTCTCCTGGTCCTTATCTCAAGCCGGGACCTTCCAGGAGGTTTCCCTGCCTGTCCCAGGTGGCCCTGGTGGCCCTGGTGGCACTCACTGGCCGTGGATGTCCATGACGTCGGTGATGTCCGCCCGCTCGCCGCTGTCGATCAGGAGGTGCAGGGAATCCGTGTTCCCGTTGGCAGCTGGGGACAGGAACGGGGAAATGGGAGGAGGAAAAGGGGAGGAGGAAAAATGGGAGGAGGAAAAATGGGAGGAGAAAAATGGGAGGTGGAAAAGAGGGACAAGGTAAAGAGGGATGAGGAAAAGGGATGAGGGAAAGAGAAACAAGAGGGATGAGGAAAACAGGGATGAGGAAAAATGGGAAGAGGAAAAGAGGGAGGAGGAAAAGGGATGAGGAAAATGGGAGGAGGAAAAGAGAGATGAGAAGAAAAGGGATGAGAAAAAGAGGGAGGAGGAAAATGGCAGGAGGAAAATGGGATGAGGAAAAGAGAGACAACAAAACCCCAAAAACCCCCAACCCCTCCAGAAGAAACTCATCCCCCGGGGTTTTTGGGTTCTGCCAAGCCCTGTCTCCATCCCTTCCAGGACCCAGAACACGTTGGGAACCCTTCCAGGACCCTCCCAAGTCACTTTGGGAACCCTTCCAGAACCTGCAAGAGCCCAGAACCCCTGAGGAACCCTCCCAGGACCCAGGACAGCCCAAGAACCTTCCCAGGACACCCCAAGAACCTTCCCAGGACCTTTCCAAGTCACTTTTGGAACCCTTCCAGAACCTGCAGGAACCCAGAACCCCTCAGAAACCTCCCAGAACCCTTCCAGAACCCTCCCAAGTCACTTTGGGAACGCTTCCAGAACCTGCAAGAGCCCAGAACCTCTGAGGATCCTCTCCCAGAACCTTTCCAGAACCTGCAGGAGCCCAGAACCCCTCAGGAACCTCCCAGAACCTTTCCAGAACTCTCCTAGGACCCTCCCAAGTCACTTTGGGAACCCTTCCAGAACATGCAGAAGCCCAGAACCCCTGAGGAACCCCTCCCAGGACCCTTCCAGGACCCTCCCAAGACACTTTGGGAATGCTTTCAGGACCTGCAGGAGCCCAGAAGCCCTGAGGAAGCCCTCCCAGGTGCCCACCTGCAGCATGGAGAGGCGTCCACTTCCTCTTCCTCTCCTTGACCAGGGCGGAGGCGCCGTGGCTGGTGAGCACCTGCACGCACTCGCTGGCGCCGCGCTCCGTGGCCAGGTAGAGCGCGGTGCGGCCCTTGTGGTCCCGCACGTCCAGGTTCACCAGCGTCTCAGCCAGAGCCTTGAGGGCTTCACAGTGACCATTGTAGGCCTGGGGACAGGGGACAGCGGTCACGGCCAGGATATGGCAGGTGGGACACACAGGGGACAGGTGGGACACACACACAGGGGGCAGGTGGGACACACAGGGGACAGCGGTCACAGCCAGGATATGGCAGGTGGGACACACAGGGGACAGGTGGGACACACACACAGAGGGCAGGTGGGACACACACACAGGGGACAGGTGGGACACACACACAGGGGACAGGTGGGACACACGGGGGGCAGGTGGGACACACACAGGGGACAGGTGGGACACACGGGGGGCAGGTGGGACACACACAGGGGGCAGGTGGGACACACCAGGGGACAGGTGGGACACACACACAGGGGACAGGTGGGACACACAGGGGGCAGGTGGGACACACAGGGGGCAGGTGGGACACACACAGGGGACAGGTGGGACACACACACAGGGGACAGGTGGGACACACACACAGGGGACAGGTGGGACACACAGGGGGCAGGTGGGACACACACACACACGGGGGGCAGGTGGGACACACACAGGGGGCAGGTGGGACACACACACGGGGGCAGGTGGGACACACACACAGGGGACAGGTGGGACACACACACAGGGGACAGGTGGGACACACAGGGGGCAGGTGGGACACACACACACACAGGGGACAGGTGGGACACACAGGGGACAGATGGAAGTGTTGCCTAGAGTGCTCCTCAGGTACTCAAAGTGTCCCTCAGGTCACCAAAGTGACTCTCAGGTACCCAAAACTGTCCCTCAGGCACCCAAAGTGTCCCTCAGGTACCCAGAAATGTCCCCCTCATGCACCGTAAGTGTCTCCCAAAGTACCCCCTAAGCACCCAGAAAAGTCCCCACCAGAAATGTCTCCCCCAGAACCCTTCCAGGACCCAGAACACCCCAAGAACCCTTCCAGAACCCTTCCAGAACCCTTCCAGGACCCTCCCAAGACTGTGGGAAACCTTCCAGGACCCCTCCAGGACCCTCCAGAACCCTCCCAAGACCCAGCACAGCCTCCAGAACCCTTCCAGAACCCTCCCAGGACACCCTCAGAACCTTTCCAGGACACTTCAGGAGCCCTTCCAGGACCTGTGGGAGCCCAGAACCCCTCAGGAACCCTTCCAGAACCTTTCCAGGACCCTCCAGAACCCTTCCAGGACACTTTAGGAACCCTTCCAGGACCTGCAGGAGCCCAGAACCCCTCAGGAACCCTCCCAGGACCCCCCAGAACCCTTCCAGGACACTTTAAGAACCACTTAAGGACCTGCAGGAGCCCAGAACCCCTCAGGAACCCTTCTAGGACCTTCCAGAACCCTTCCAGGACACTTTAAGAACCCTTCCAGGACCTGCAGGAGCTCAGAACCCCTCAGGAACCCTCCCAGGACCCTCCAGAACCCTTCCAGGACCCGCAGGCACTCACAGCTAAGTGCAAAGGGCTGACTGGAACGGTGCTTTCCACATCCTCCAGGCAGTTAAAGGACATTTCCAGGAGCTGCAAGGGAAAAAACCCAAAATCCAGAACTGACCCCGGAGCTTCCCACACCCACCCTGAGCTGCAGGAGGGGTAAAACCCCCAAAAACTCTAAAAATCCTGACCCTAAAAGCCAAAAACTTCAAAAATCCCAACCCCAAAACTCCAGAAACTCCAAAAATCCCAACCCCAAAACTCCAGAAACTCCAAAAATCCCAACCCCAAAACCCCAGAAACTCCAAAAATCCCAACCGCAAAATCCCAGAAACTCCAAAAATCCCAACCCCAAACCCCAATAATTAAAAAAAATCCTGACCCCAAAAAGTCCAAAAACCTCAACCCCAAAACCTCCAAAAATCCCAACCACAAAAACTCCAAAAATCCTGACCCCAAAACCCTAAAAAATCCAAACAACCCCAAAATTTGGGATGGGCTATTCAAAAAATCCCATTTTTCCTGACTTGAATTCCCATCTTTTCTCTCATTTTTGAGTTTTCCAGCTCAGATTTTCTCTCCAGCTCACATTTTCCCTTCTTTCCTAGTTGGGATTTTTTTCTCTTTCCCACTTGGGATTTTCCCCCTTTACCCAGGGAGATTTCCCCCCTTTTCCTGGATGATTTTCCCCCTTCCTGGGGGTGATTTTCCCTTATTTTATAAATTATTTTCCCTCATTTCCTGGCTGATTTCTCCCCCATTTCTGGGGGTGATTTCCCCCCTTTTTCCTGGATGACTTTCCCCCATTTCCTGAATTATTTCCCCTCATTTCCTGGGGAGGATTTCCCCCTTTCCTGGAGATGATTTTCCCCATTTACTGGATCATTTCCCCCTTTTCCTGGACGATTTCCCCCCTTTCCCAGGGAGATTTTCCCCATTTTCTGGGGGTGATTTTCCCCCATTTCCTAGGTGTGTTTTCCCCATTTTTTGGGGCTGATTTCCCCCATTTTCTGGTGGTGTTTTCCCCCATTTTTGGGGCTGATTTCCCCCATTTTCTAGGGATGTTTTCTCCCATTTCCTAGGTGTGTTTTCCTCATTTTCTGGAGGTGTTATCCCCCATTTTCTGGTGGTGTTTTCCCCCATTTTCTGGTGGTGTTTTCCCCCATTTCTGGTGGAGTTTTCCCCATTTTCTGGGGGTGTTTTCCCCATTTTCTGGTGGTGTTTTCCCCCATTTTCTGGGGGTGTTTACCCCCATTTCTGGGGGTGTTTTCCCCCCATTTTCTGGTGGTGTTTTCCCCCATTTCTGGTGGAGTTTTCCCCATTTTCTGGGGGTGTTTTCCCCCATTTTTGGGGCTGATTTTCCCCATTTTCTGGGGATGTTTTCTCCCATTTCCTAGGTGTGTTTTCCTCATTTTCTGGGGGTGTTATCCCCCATTTTCTGGGGGTGTTTTCCGCCATTCCTAGGGGTGTTTTTCCCCATTTTCTGGTGGTGTTTTCCCCCATTTTCTGGTGGTGTTTTCCCCCATTTTCTGGGGGTTTTATCCCCCATTTTCTGGGGGTGTTTTCCTCATTTTCTGGGGGTGTTATCCCCCATTTCTGGGGGGGTTTTCCCCATTTTCTGGAGGTGTTTTCCCCAATTTCTGGTGGTGTTATCCCCCATTTCTGGGGGTGTTATCCCCCATTTTCTGGTGGTGTTTTCCCCCATTTCTGGTGGAGTTTTTCCCCATTTCTGGGGGTGTTTTCCCCCAGAAATGGGGCTGATTTTCCCCATTTTCTGGGGATGTTTTCTCCCATTTCCTAGGTGTGTTTTCCCCATTTTCTGGGGGTGTTTTCTCCCATTTTCTGGGGGTGTTTTCCCCCCATTTTCTGAGGGTGTTTTCCCCCATTTTCTGATGGTGTTTTCCCCCATTTTCTGGTGGTGTTTCCCCCATTTTCTGGAGGTGTTTTCCCCAATTTCTGGTGGTGTTTTCCCCCATTTCTGGGCCTGTTTTCCCCCATTTCTGGGCGTGTTTCCCCCATTTTCTGGGCGTGTTTTCCCCCATTTTCTGATGGTGTTTTCCCCCATTTTCTGGGGGTGTTTCCCCCCATTTTCTGGGGGTATTTTCCCCCATATTTGGGGCTGATTTCCCCCATTTTCTAGGGATGTTTTCTCCCATTTCCTAGGTGTGTTTTCCTCATTTTCTGGGGGTTTTATCCCCCATTTTCTGGGGGTGTTTTCCGCCATTTCTAGGGGTGTTTTTTCCCCATTTTCTGCGGGTGTTTTCCCCCCATTTTCTGGGGGTGTTTTCCCCCATTTCTGGCGTGTTTTCCCCCATTTTCTGGTGGTGTTTCCCCCATTTTCTAGTGGTGTTTTCCCCCATTTCTGGTGGAGTTTTCCCCATTTTCTGGGCGTGTTTCCCCCCATTTTCTGGGGGTGTTTTCCCCCATTTCTGAGGTTGTTTTCCCCCATTTTCTGGGTGTATTTTCCCCCATTTTCTGGGCGTGTTTCCCCCATTTTCTGGGCGTGTTTTCCCCCATTTTCTGATGGTGTTTTCCCCCATTTTCTGGGGGTGTTTCCCCCCATTTTCTGTGGGTATTTTCCCCCATATTTGGGGCTGATTTCCCCCATTTTCTAGGGATGTTTTCTCCCATTTCCTAGGTGTGTTTTCCTCATTTTCTGGGGGTGTTATCCCCCATTTTCTGGGGGTGTTTTCCGCCATTTCTAGGGGTGTTTTTCCCCATTTTCTGCGGGTGTTTTCCCCCCATTTTCTGGTGGTGTTTTCCCCCATTTTCTAGTGGTGTTTTCCCCCATTTCTGGTGGTGTTTCCCCCATTTTCTGGTGGTGTTTTCCCCCATTTTCTGGGGGTGTTTCCCCCCATTTTTGGGGCTGATTTCCCCTCTCCTGCAGCCCTCACCAGCTCGAGGTTCTGCCGGTTGCCGTAGGCGGCCGCGTAGTGGACGGCGGTGTAGCCCTGCTTGTCCCGCAGGGAGGGGTCAGCACCGTTGTCCAGCAGGAATTCCAGACAGCTGGAATTGGGAAAAAGGCAAAAAAACCCCAAAAAAATTAAGGAAAAGGGTAAAAAAAATCTGTAGGGAAAGCCCCAGAATCTCACAGAGGGTGCTGGGAGTGAGGGGGGTGGGTTTAGGGCTGGAATAGGAGCAGGGGGGTTCCTCTCCTGAGGGTCTGCAGAGAGGAATTCCCAGCAAAATCCCAGAAAAATTCCCAGAAAAAATCCCAGCAAAATTGCTATCAAATTCCTAGCAATACTCCCAGTAAAATCCCAGTAAATTTTAGCATATTCCCAGAAAATTCCCATTAAATGCCCATTAAATTCCCATTAAATTCCCAGTAAATTCCCAGTAAATTCACAGCAAATTCTCAGCAAATTCCCACAAAATTCCCAGGAAATTCCCAGGAAATTGCCAGCAAAATCCCAGTAAAATCCCAGAAAAATCCCAGCAAAATTGCCATCAAATTCCCAGCAATATTCCCAGTAAAATCCAAGTAAATTTTAGCAAATTCCCAGCAGATTCCCAGTAAAATTCCAGTAAAATCCCAGTAAATTCCCATTAAATTCCCTGCAATATTCCCAGGAAATCCCCAGCAAATCCCCAGTAAAATCCCATCGAATTCCCAGTAAATTTCAGCAAATTCCCAGTCCATTCCCAGTTAATCCCAGTTCATTCCCAGTTAAATCCCAGTTAATCCCAGTCTGTTCCCAGTCCATTCCCAATCAATCCCAGTCTATCCCAGTCCATTCCCAGTCTATCCCAGTCCCTCCCAGTCCGTTCCCAGTTAATCCCAGTCCATTCCCAGTCCATTCCCAATTAATCCCAGTTAATCCCAGTCCATCCCCAGTCCATCCCAGTCCATTCCCAGTTAATCCCAGTCCCTCCCCAGCACTCACAAGAACGCCTCCTTCAGCCTCGACTCCTTCAGGGGCTCCTCCTCGCTGGGTCCTGAGTGAGCCTCGGCTCTGCAATGGTACCGGGGACACCACGGGTGGGTGACAGTGACCACGGGGACACCCAGTGCCACCACTGCCACTGCGGGTGGGTGACAGTGACCACGGGGACACCCCAGTAGCCCCAGTGCCACCTCAGGCTGGTGACAGTGCCCCCAGTGCCACCTGGGGTTGGTGCCAATGTCTGCAGTGCCCCAGGGTGCTCTTGCAGTGCCACATCAGGCTGGTGACAGTGCCTATGGTGCCCCCAGGGTGTCCTCCCAGTGCCACCTGGGGCTGGTGACAGTGCCCCCAGTGCCACCTCAGACTAGTGACAATACCCCCAGTGCCATGTCAGGCTGGTGACAATGCCCACAGTGCCACCTCAGGCTGGTGACAATGCCCACAGTGCCAATGGGGCTGGTGACAATGCCCCCAGTGCCACCTCAGACTAGTGACAATACCCCCAGTGCCATGTCAGGCTGGTGACAATGCCCACAGTGCCACCTGGGGCTGGTGACAATGCCCACAGTGCCACCTGGGGCTGGTGACAATGCCCCCCAGTGCCACCTGGGGCTGGTGCCAATGCCCCCCAGTGCCACCTCAGGCTGGTGACAATGCCCACAGTGCCAATGGGGCTGGTGACAATGCCCACAGTGCCACCTGGGGCTGGTGACAATGCCCCCAGTGCCAATGGGGCTGGTGACAGTGCCCCCCAGTGCCATGTCAGGCTGGTGACAATGCCCCCCAGTGCCACCTGGGGCTGGTGACAATGCCCCCCAGTGCCACCTCAGGCTGGTGACAATGCCCCCCAGTGCCATGTCAGGCTGGTGACAATGCCCCCCAGTGCCACCTGGGGCTGGTGACAGTGCCCCCAGTGCCAATGGGGCTGGTGCCAATGCCCCCCAGTGCCACCTCAGGCTGGTGACAATGCCCACAGTGCCACCTGGGGCTGGTGCCAATGCCCCCCAGTGCCACCTGGGGCTGGTGCCGATGTCCCCGGGTGCCCTCACCTGCGGTAGGTGTCGGAGGCAGCCGCGTAGTGCAGGGCCGTGCAGCCTTTGCCGTCGGCCTCGTTGACGGTGGCCCCGGCTGTCACCAGCGTCACCGTGCACTGGTAGCTGCCGTTGGCCGCCGCGTAGTGCAGGGGGGTCCTGGGGACAAAGGGGACAGCGAGGCCTCAGGGACCCGCCCGGAGCCCTGCGCACCTGCCAGGACCTGCAGGAGCCCAGGATGCCCCAAGAATCCTGCCAGGACCCTCTCAGAACCTTCCAGGACCTGCAGGAGTCCAGCACACCCCAGAACCCTTCCAGGACCCTCCCAGGATACCCTGGGGACCTTCCAGGAGCCCAGGACACCTCGAGAACCCTTCCAGGACCTGCAGGAGCCCAGGAATCCCCAGAATCCTTCCAGGACCCTCCCAGAACACCCCAGGAACCCTTCCAGGACCTGCAGGAGCCCAGCACAATCCCAGAACCCTTCCAGGACCTGCAGGAGCTCAGAACATTCTGGAAACCCTTCCAGGACCCAGAACACCTCAAGAACCCTTCCAGGACCCTCCCAGGACACCTTGGGAACCTTCCAGAACCTGCAGAATCCCAGGATACCCCTAGAACCCTTCCAGAACCCTCCCAGAACACTCTGGGGACCCTTCCAGGACCTGCAGGATCCCAGAACACCCCAGGAACCCTCCCAGGACCCTTGAGGACACTTTGGGGACCCTTCCAGGACCTGCAGGGGGGGGTTGGAGCCCCCATCCCAGGGCGGTCCCAGGCAGGAGCGTTGGTGTCCCTCAGGAATGTCCCCAACCCTGATCTGGGATTTGGGGACATTGGGATGTCCCTGCCCAGGTGTCCCCAGGTGTCCCCGCTCACCTCCCGAACTTGTCCCTCCTCCGCAGGTCGGCGCCGCTGCTCAGCAGCAGGTTCAGACATTCAACGTTCCTGCAGGGGGGACAGGGACACAGGAATGTCACCAGGCCACCCCAGAGTGTCACCATGCCACCCAGAAATGTCCCCCAGGCACCCAGCAATGTCCCCATGCCACCCAGAAATGTCCCTCCTACAAGTGTCACCCCCAGAACCCATCCAGCCTTCCACCCCTGCTCCGAGCAGGTCTGTGCCCTTGCCAGAGCACTGTCCCTATGTCCCCAGGTGTCCTCAGTCTGTCCCCAAGGCGTCCCCAGGTGTCCCCACCCTGCAGAAGCAGCAGCGTGCAGACAGGTCCTGCCCAGGCTGTCGGGGTTATCCCCATGTCCCCATGTCCCCAGGTTGTCCCTAGGCTGTCTCCATGAGCCCAAGTATCCCCAAGGTGTCCCCAGGTGTCCCCCACCCTCAGGTGGGAACAGGTCCTGCCCAGGTTGTCGGGGCTGTTGCTGTGTCCCCAGGCTGTCCCCAGGCTGTCCCCAGGCTGTCCCTAGGCTGTCCCAGGTTATCCCCAGACTGTCCCCAAGGTGTCCCCAAGGTGTCTCCACCCTCCGGAAGTAGCAGCGTGCAGACAGGTCCTGCCCAGGTTGTCGGGATTATCCCATATCCCCATGTCCCCAGGCTGTCCCTAGGCTATCCCAGGCTATCCCAAGGCTGTCCCCACGTGTCCCCACGTGTCCCCAAGGTGTCCCCAGGTGTCCCCACCCTCCGGAAGCAGCAGCGTGCAGACAGGTCCTGTCCAGGCTGTCGGGATTATCCCCATATCCCCATATCCCCAGCCTGTCCCCATGCTATCCCCATGTCCCCAGGCTGTTCCAGGGCTATCCCCAGACTGTCCCCAAGGCTGTCCCCACGTGTCCCCAGGTGTCCCCACCCTCCGGAAGCAGCAGCGTGCAGACAGGTCCTGCCCAGGCTGTCGGGATTACCCCATATCCCCATGTCCCCAGCCTGTCCCCATGCTATCCCCATGTCCCCAGGCTGTTCCAGGGCTATCCCAAGGCTGTCCCCAAGGTGTCCCCAGGTGTCCCCACCCTCCGGAAGCAGCAGCGTGCAGACAGGTCCTGCCCAGGTTGTCGGGGGTGTTGATGTCGAAGCCGGCGCTCAGCACGTGCTCGTTGCTCAGCGAGGACACGATGCTGTACAACTGACCTGGGGGTGGCACCGGGGGGACGCCGCCGTCACCTGGCTGTCCCCGAGGGCCACCCGGGCGGGGCTGGCACGGGGACGGGGCGGGGAGGGTCACCTGAGGAAAGCAGCTTGCGACAACAGTCGGAGAACCCGAAGAGAACGGCCAAGTGCAGGGGGAACATGTCGTGGATGCCGCGCCTGCGGGGACGGTTTGGGGTCAGGAATGGGAATTTTGGGGTTGAAAACCTCCTCGAATGTTTTAATTTTGGCGTTGAAACCTCCTGAGATGTTTTGAGATTGAAGCCTCCTCAAATGTTTTAATTTTGGGATTGAAAATCTCCTCAAATGTTTTAATTTGGGGATTAAAAACCTCCTCACATTTTTAAATTTTGGCATAAAAATCTCCTTAAAGTTTTGAATTTTGGGATTAAAAATCTCCTCAAATTTTTTTATTTTGGCATAAAAACCTCCTGAAATGCTTTGAGATTAAAACCTTGAGGAGTTTTTTTGGGTTTTTGTTTTTTTTTTTTTTTTTTTTTAATTTTGGCATTAAAACCTCCTCAAATTTTCTAATGTTGGCATTGAAAGGCTCCTCAGGGTGCTGCCGGCCGCCTCTGGGAAGGGTTTGTGCACTTTGGGGTCTCTGGCTCCTTGGGCAGCTCTTGTGTCCTGCTGAGGCCCCTCCAGGGCTGGCTCCAGGCCTGGGCCGGCACCAGGACCCAGAACATTCTGGAAACCCTTCCAGAACCCTCCCAGAACATTCTGGAAACCCTTCCAGGACCCACCCAGAACATTCTGGAAACCCTTCCAGGACTCTCCCAGGACACTTTGGGAACCCTTCCAGGAGCTTAGAACATTCTGGAAACCCTTCCAGAACCCACCCAGAACATTCTGGAAACTCTCCCAGGACCCACCCAGGACCCCTCCAGGACCCAGTAGGAGCCACCCAGAACATTCTGGAAACCCTTCCAGGACACTTTGGGAACCCTTCCACAAGCTTAGAACATTCTGGAAACCCTCCCAGGACCCACCCAGAACATTCTGGAAACCCTTCCAGAACCCACCCAGAACATTCTGGAAACCCTTCCAGGACCCACCCAGAACATCCTGGAAATCCTTCCAGGACCCCCCCAGAACATTCTGGAAACCTTTCCAGGACCCACCCAGAACATTCTGGAAACCCTTCCAGAACCCTCCCAGAACATTCTGGAAACCCTTCCAGAACCCAGAAGGAGCCCAGAACATTCTGGAAACCCTTCCAGGACCCTTCCAGAAGACCCCCAGAACCCTTCCAGGACCTTCCCAGGACACTTTAGGAACCCTTCCACAAGCTTAGAACATTCTGGAAACCCTTCCACGACCCTCCTAGGATGCTTTAGGAACCCTTCCCAGCAGGACCTAGAACATTCTGGAAACCCTTCCACAACTCTCCTAGGACCTTTTAGGAACCCTTCCAGGACCCAGCAGGAGCCCAGAACACCCTAGAAACCCTTCCAGGACCCTCCCAGAACATTCTGGAAACCCCTCCAGGATCCTCCCAGAACATTCTGGAAACTCTCCCAGGACCCACCCAGAACACCCCAGAACCCCTCCAGGACCCAGTAGGAGCCCAGAACATTCTGGAAACCCTTCCAGGACACTTTGGGAACCCTTCCACAAGCTTAGAACATTCTGGAAACCCTCCCAGGACCCACCCAGAACATCCTGGAAACCCTTCCAGAACCCACCCAGAACATTCTGGAAACCCTTCCAGGACCCAGCAGGAGCCCAGAACATTCTGGAAACCCTCCCAGGACCCACCCAGAACATCCTGGAAATCCTTCCAGGACCCAGCCCAGAACATTCTGGAAACCCTTCAAGGACCCACCCAGAACATTCTGGAAACTCTCCCAGGACCCACCCAGGACCCCTCCAGGACCCAGTAGGAGCCCAGAACATTCTGGAAACCCTTCCAGGACACTTTGGGAACCCTTCCACAAGCTTAGAACATTCTGGAAACCCTTCCAGAACCCACCCAGAACATTCTGGAAACTCTTCCAGGACCCACCCAGAACATTCTGGAAACCCTTCCAGAACCCACCCAGAACATTCTGGAAACCCTTCCAGAACCCACCCAGAACATTCTGGAAGCCCTTCCAGAACCCACCCAGAACATTCTGGAAACCCTTCCAGGACCCACCCAGAACATTCTGGAAACCCTTCCAGGATCCTCCCAGAACATTCTGGAAACCCTTCCAGGACCCAGCCCAGAACATCCTGGAAATCCTTCCAGGACCCAGCAGGAGCCCAGAACATTCTGGAAACCCTCCCAGGACCGCCCCCCTCAGAAGGTTCTGGAAGGGCAGCCCGGGCTCACCTGGCAGTGTCAGCACCATTGGTCATTAACGTACTAATTAGCAGCTCGTGGCCGTATCTAGCAGCGACGTGCAGGGGGGTGTTGCCGTACTTGTCAGCACAGTCGATCTCACTGCCTGCGGGGGGAGAGGCTCTGCTCTGCTCCAGAACATTCCGGGATCTGAAATCCCGGAATCCCGGTGGGAATTCCCACCCCAGACCCTAAATCCCCCAAATTCCCGGCCCTGAGAAGGTTCCGGGCTCCAAAAATCCTGGAATTTCCGAAGCGGGGATTGCACCGGGCTCTAGAATCCTGGGATTCCCACCCCAGATCCAAAATCCTGGAATTCTCGCCCCAGAGAAGGTTCTGGGCTCTGAAATCCCAGAATTCCCGCCCCAGATCCAACAATCCCGGAATTCCCAAACCAGGGACACCCCCAAACCCAAAATCTCAGAATTCCCACCCAAGGGAGGGCTCTGGGCTCCAAAATCCCAGAATTCCCAAATCAGGGACACCCCCAAACCCAAAATCCCAGAATTCCCACCCCAGATCCAAAAATCCAGGAATTCCCACAGCCAGGGACACCCCCAAACCCAAACTCCTGGAATTTCCAAACCAGGGACAGATCCAGGCTCCAAAATCCCCAAATTCCCACCCCAGATCCAAAATCCCCAAATTCCAACCCAAGGGACAGATCCAGGCTCCAAAATCCTGGAATTTTGGAGGATGTAACAGGAATTTTGGGAAAAATATTGGAACGTTGAAAGATCTGATGGGAATTTTGGGGAAAATATCGGAATTTTGGAGGATCTGATGGGAATATTGGGGGGAAAAATATTGGGATATTGAAAGATCACATGGGAATATTCCAATTTTGTGACAGGAACATTGGGAAAAATACCACAAGAACCCCCCCTGAGGATTTTGGGTGACGACTTGGGAAGGTCTGAACCCCTTCCCTGAGCCCCCAGGAGGTCCTGGAAGCTGCAGGAAAATTTGGGATCAGCCAGGAAGGCGCCACTGACCGTTCTGGATGAGGATCTGCGAGCGCGTGAACCGTCCGTGGATCGCCGCCATGTGCAGGGGGCTCTTCCCTTCCTTGCTCTGCAAGAACCCCAGGAGGGGCTCAAACACACCCCAAAACCACCCCAAAAACCCAAATCCACCCCAAAAACCCAAAACTACCCAACATCCCCAGGAGGGGCTCAGCCACACCCCAAAACCACCCCAAAACCCCACCTGGAAGTTGACCCCATAACCCCAAACCCCAAACCCGAGGTGCCCACCTGGAACTTGACCCCAAGACCCCACAACCCCAAACCTGAGACGCCCACCTGGAAGTTGACCCCAAGACCCCATAACCCCACAACCCCAAACCCGAGGTGCCCACCTGGAAGTTGACCCCAAGACCCCACAACCCCGAACTCGAGGCGCCCACCTGGAAGTTGACCCCAAGACCCCACAACCCCAAACCCGAGGTGCCCACCTGGAAGTTGACCCCATAACCCCATAACCCCACAACCCCAAACCCGAGGCGCCCACCTGGAAGTTGACCCCATAACCCCATAACCCCACAACCCCAAACCCGAGGCGCCCACCTGGAAGTTGACGTCGGCGCCGTTGTTGACGAGGATCTCGAGGCACAGGGCGCCGTTGGTGGAGACGGCGGCGAAGTGCAGGGGGGTGAAGCCCTTCTCGTTGGGCTGGTTGACGTTGGCCCCCACGTTGACCAGCTCGTTGGCCACCGCGTCCTGCCCCATGTAGCAGGCGATGTGCAGCGCCGTGTTCCCGAAGGAGTTGGGCTCGTCGATCTGCGGGACACCACCAGGGGCATGTGGGGGCTCCGGGGTTTGTGGGGTCAACGGGGTCTGTGGGGGCTATGGGATCCATGGGGTCTGTGGGGTCCATGGGGTTTGTGGGGTCTGTGGTGGTTGTGGGATCCATGGGGTCAACGGGGTCTTTGGGGGCATTGGGGTCCATGGGGTCTGTGGGGGCACTGGGGTCCATGGGGTTTGTGGGGGCTGTGGGGTCTATGGGATCCATGGGGTCTGTGGGGGCTGAGGAGCTGTGGGGGTCTGTGGATCTGTGGGGTCAACAGGGTCTGTGGGGTCAGCAGGGTCTATGAGATCTGTGGGATCCACTGGATCTGTGGGATCCATGGGGTTTGTGGGGCCTGTGGGGCCTGTGGGGTCTGTGGACCTGTGGGGTCAACAGCGTCCATGGGGTCTGTGGGATCTATGAGGTCTGTGGGGTATGTGGGGGCTGTGGGGTCAACAGGGTCTGTGGGGTCAATGGGGTCAGCAGGGTCTGTGGGGTCAATGGGGTCTGTGGGGGCTGTGGGGTCAACAGGGTCTGTGGGATCCATTGGATCTGTGGGGTCAGTGGGGTCTGTGGTGTCTGTGGGGGCTATGGGGTCAATGGGGTCTGTGGGGTCAACAGCAGGTGTGGGGCCAGCGAGGTCTGTAGGATCCATGGGATCTGTGGAGCCTGTGGGGTCTATGAGGTCTGTGGGGTCCATGGGATCCATAGGCTCTGTGGGATCTGTGGGATCTGTGAGGTCTGTGGGGTTTGGAGGTTCCAGATGGGGAAAGGTGGATGAGGAGAACCCAAAGCTCCTGTCCAGCTCCTGTCCCACCTTCCCCAGCCCCGGGCAGGTGCTGGGCTCTCACCTCCACCCCCAGCCTGAGGAGGTGACGCACGACCTCGATCTGGCCGCTGGCAGCCGCCGTGTGCAGCAGCGTGTAACCCTTCCTGTCCTTGCACATGACATCGGCCCCGCGGGCCACCAGCAGCTTCAGCACCTCCAGGTGACCTGCGGGGACAGCCGTGACAGCGCCGGGACAACGGGGACACCGGGGACACCGGGGATAACGGGGACAATGGGGACACTGGGGACAATGGGGACAACAGGGACAACAGGGACACCGGGGACAATGGGGACAACAGGGAGATGGGGACACTGGGGAGATGGGGACACTGGGGACAATGGGGACATCAGAGAGATGGGGAAAAACGGGGAGATAGGGGACATCAGGGAGATAGAGGACACCAAGGAGATGAGGGACACCGGGGAGATGGGAACATCGGGGAGATGGGGACACTGGGGACATGGGGGACATCAAGGAGATGGGGACACTGGGGACAATGGGGACATCAGGGACATGGGGGACACTGGGGACACTGGGGACATCAGGGACATGGGGGACACTGGGGAGATGGGGGATACCAAGGAGATGAGGGACACTGGGGAGGTGGGGACACTGAGAGGGGAATCCTTGTGACATGGGGTGGAGAGGAGGAACAGGAGACATGGAGAGGAGGAATGTGGAAATATGGAGGGAAGGGAGAGATGGAGAGAAGGAATGGGAGAGATGGAGAGGAAGAGTGGGAGAGAGGGAGGGAACGGAGAGATGGAGAGTGGGAAATGTGGAGAGAAGGGAGAGATGGACGGAAGAAACGTGAGAGATGGAGAAAGGATGGGAGAGAGGGAGAGGAGGAGTGGGAGACAGGAGAGGGAGGTGAACGCAGCAGGGAACCCCTACCCAGGAAGGCCGCCCAGTGCAGGGGCTGCCGGTCCTTCTTGTCACACGTGCTGGGGCTGGCACCTTTGTTGAGCAGCAGGTTCACCATCTGTGGGGTGTGGGGACAGCGTGAGCGGGGCCACCCCGATGGCCGTGCCCACCCCTGTCCATGCCCACCCCAATGTCCCTGCCCACCCCAATGTCCCTGGCCACTCTGACATCTGGGGCCACCCTGATGGCCCTGCCCACCCCAATGTCCCTGCTGCCCACCTCTGTCTGTGCCCACCTCAATGTCCCTGGCCACTCTGACATTCGGGGCCACCCTGACATCCCTGCCAACCCTGATGTCCCTGCTGCCCACCCCTATTCCTGCCTACCCCAATGTCCCTGCCCACTCCTATCCCTTCCCACCCCAATGTCCCTGCCCACCCCAATGTCCCTGCCCACTCCTATCCCTTCCCACCCCAATGTCTCTGCTCACCCCGATGTCCCTGCTGCCCACCCCAATGTCCCTGCCTGTCCCTGTCCCTGCCCATCCTGATGTTCCTGTTGCCCACCCCAATTTTCCTACCCACTCCTGTCCCTGCCCACCCAGACGTCCCTCCCCAGCCCGATCTCTGCCCGCCCTGATGTCCCTGCTGTCCATCCCAACATCCCTGCCCACCCCTGGGATTCAGTGTCCCCATTGGATTTTGGGGATGCTTTTGGGGTTTAGGGTGTCCCCATTGGGTTTTGGGGGTACCTTCCCAGGGAAGGACTGGGAAAGGGGCCTTGCTGGCCCCTGCCCACCCCAAGATCCCTGCCTGTCCCTGTCCACCCCAATGTCCTTACCCACTCCTATCCCTTCAAACCCCTATTGCTGCCACCCTGATGTCCCTGCTGCCCATCCCAACATCCCTGCCCGCCTCTGCCCACCCCAATGTCCCTGCCTATCCCAATGTCCCTGCTCTGTCCCTGATGTCCCTGCTCACCCCAATCTCCCCATCCACCACTGCCCACCTCCCACCCCTGTCCCTTCCCATCCCAATGTCCCTGCCCTGTCCCTGCCCACCCCAACGTCCCTGCTCACCCCAATCTCCCCGTCCACCACTGCCCACCTCTATCCCCGTCCACCCCAACATCCCTGCCCACCCCTGTCCCTTCCCATCCCAACATCCCTGCCCACCCCTATCCCTGCCCGCCCCGATGTCCCCGTCCCCTCGCCGGTGTCACCTCCAGGTGGCCGCTGTGCACGGCGTGGTGCAGCGCCGTGCGCCCGGTGCGATCGGCCACGTTGACGGTGCTGAGCAGCGGCAGCAGCGCCTCCACGCACTTGGTGGCCCGGTTGGCCGCGGCCACGTGCAGTGGGGTCTGCCAGTGCTTGTCCCGGGCGTTGGCATCGGCCGAGTGCTTCAGGAGCAGCTGGAGGGCTTTCTGTGGGGTGGCAGGCTTAGGGAAAGGCTCCAGACCCCAAATCCTGAGGATCCCGGAGCTGGCATCCCCCAGATCCCAGGGGGATTTCTCTCTCTCTGAGGTTTCCCACTCTGGGATTTCCCACTCTGGGATTTCCCTCTATAGGATTTCCCTGCTGTGGGATTTCTCCATGTGGGGTTTCCCGCTCTGGGATTTCCCCGCTCTGGGATTTCCCACTTTATGATTTCCCACTCTGAGATTTCCCTGCTGTGGGATTTCCCTGCTGTTGATTTCTCACTCTGGGATTTTCCCACTCTGGGATTTTCTCACTCTGGAATTTCCCTGCTCTGGGATTTCCCTGCTCTGGGATTTCTCCCTATGGGATTCCCCATTCTGCGATTTCCCACTTTATGATTTCCCTCTCTGGGATCTCCCACTCTGGGATCTCCCACTCTGGCATTTCCCACTCCGGGATTTCCCTCTGTGGGATTTCCTTCTGAGGGATTTCCCACTTTGTGATTTCCCACTCTGTGATTTCCCACTGTGGGATATCCCCACTGTGGGATTTCCCCCCTGTGGGGTTTCCTGCTCTGTGATTTCCCTCTGTGGGATTTCCCACTCTGGAATTTCACTCTGTGGGATTTCCCTCCGTGGGATTTCCCTCTGTGGGATTTTTTCCCAAGGAAGATTTTTTTTTTTTTCCAAGAAGGATTTTTTTCCCAAAGAGGATTTTTTTTCCCCCAGAACTTTCTGCATTCCCCAACCCCCAGAGGAGGGAAAGGGGAGCAGAAAATCCCTTTTTTTTCCCCCTTTTCCCACTGTGATTTCCCCTCTCATCCCTCACCTCGTGGCGCGAGGCCGCGGCGCGGTGCAGCGGCGTCAGCCACACCGTGTCCTTGGCGTTCACGTTAGCACCTGTGGGGGACACACACGGCACCTCAGCACCCCAAAAAAACCCCAAAGCTGCCCCTCCCTGCTGCCCTGGACCCCCACAAGAGGTAGGGAAAACCCCAAATCACCACGGGGTTCTGCAGCTGGAGAGGAATGGGATAAAATTTTGGTTATTTTGGTGGGGATTTTATGGAATCTCCAAATCCCAACAGGGGCTCTCTGGGATTTCTGTAAAATCCCAAAGGTATCCCCAAATTTCCAAAGGTAACCCCAAAACATAACAGGGACACTCTGTAACCTAGGAGGATCCCCAAAACCCAATGGGGACACCCTAAACCCCAAAAGCATCCCCAAAACCCAACAGGGGCTCCCTGCACCCCAAGGGTAACCCCCAAAACCCAATGGGGACACCCTGAATCCCAAAGGTATCCCCAAAATCCAATGGGGACACCCTGAATGCCGAAGGTACCCCCAAAACCCAACGGGGACACCTTGAATCCCAAAGGTACCCCCAAAACTCAAAAGGGCTCCCTGAATCCCAAAAGCATCCCCAAAACGTAACAGGGACACTCTGTAACCCAGGAGCATCCCAAAAACCCAATGGGGACACCATGAATCCTAAAAGCATCCCCAAAACCCAACAGGGGCTCTCTGAACCCCAAAACTATCCCCAAAACTCAATGGGGACACCCTGAACCCCAAAAGCATCCCCAAAAAACGTCACAGGGACACTCTGCACCTTAAGGGCATCCCCAATCCCAACAGGGGCTCCCTGCACCCCAAAGGCAACCCCAAAATAGGATCTCTGGGATCAAGTGTTTGGGATCCACAGATTTTGGGGGATTTTCCAGATGCCCACAGGTTTTAGGGGATTTTCCAGAATTTAGGGGATTTTATGGGATTAACTGGCTGTGCATCCCACACTGGCTGCCCCCCTTGAGCTCGGGGTGGTTTTGGGGGGGTCAGATCCCTCCCTGCTGACCCTCCCATATTTTTGGGGTGATTTTGGGGTGATTTTGGGGTGATTTTGGGGTTCTGGGGTCCCGCCTGGCCCTCACCTGACAGGATGAGCAGCTCGAGGATTGCAACGTCTCCGATGTAGGCAGCAGCGTGGAGAGGGGTCCGGCGTTCCTGGTCCTGCAGGGGGGACAGCTGTGAACTGGGAGGGACTGGGAGCGACTGGGAGACTCTGGGATGGGGCTGGGAGGGGCTGGGATGGAGCTGGGAGGGGCTGGGATGGGATTGGGAGGGATTGGGAAAGGATGGGAGAGACTGGGAGGGACTGGGATGGGGCTGGGGATTGGGATGGGAGGGACTGGGAGGGACTGGGATGGGGCTGGGAGGAACTGGGATGGGGCTGGGAGAGACTGGAAGGGACTGGGAGGGATTGGGAAGGGGCTGGGAGGGACTGGGAGGGATTGGGAAGGAACTGGGAAAGGATGGGAGAGGATGGGAGAGCGTGGGAGAGACTGGGATGGGACTGGGAGGGACTGGGAGGGACTGGGATGAGGATGGGGATGGGATGGAATTTATGGGACTTATGGGATTTTGGAATGGGATGGGACAGAACAGGATGGGATTTATGGGATTTATGAGATGGGATGGGATTTATGGGATTGATGGGATGGGGATGGGATGGGATTTATGGGATTTATGGGATGGGATGGGATTTATGGAACATGGATGGGGATGGAGATGGGATGGGATGGGACGAGATGGGATGGGATTTGTGGGATTGATGGGACTGATGGGACTGATGGGATGGGGATGGCAGGGATCTGGGAGCCCTGAGTGAGGTTTGGCAGCAGCAGCAGCAGCAGCAGCAGGGCCCTCACCAGCACATTGATGTTCTCCTTCTGATTGAGCAGCGACCGAACCTCCTCCACATCCCGGTTAAAGATGGCCTGGACCAGAGGGGGCTGCGGGGACACAGAGGGGACAGTGACAGTGACACAGCTGGAATGGAACAGGGGGGACACAGAGGGGACAGTGACACTCCTGGAATGGGTGCGACAGTGACACAGCTGGAATGGGGACAGTGACACAGCTGGAATGGGGGGACAGAGAGGGGACAGTGACACAGCTGGAATGGGGGGGACAGTGATGGGGACACAGGGAGTGGTGACAGTGACACAGCTGGAACAGGGGGTGACAGTGACAGTGACACAACTGGAACGGGGAGCGACAGTTATGGGGACACAATGAGGGGTGACAGGGGACACAAGGAGAGGTGACAGTGACACAGCTGGAAGAGGGGGTGACAGTGATGGGGACACAGCTGGAACGGGGGGTGACATTCCCAAGGTTCTCCTGTTCCCGGTCCAGATGTCCCAATCCCCAGGATTCTCCCATTCCCAGAGTTTTCCCATTCCAGGGCTGGGGTTCTCCCCATTCCCAGCGTTCTCCCATTCCTGGGGTTCTCCCCATTCCTGGGCTCTCCTGCTCCTGACCCAGGTGTCTCAACCCCAGGGATCTCCTGTTCCTGATCCCGGTGTCCTATTCCCGTTCCAGGGCCAGGGGATCCCATTCCAGGGGTTCTCCCAATCCCAGGGTTCTGCCATTCCTGGAGCTCTCCTGTTCCTGATCCAGATGTCCCAACCCCAAGGATCTCCCGTTCCCAATCCAGGTTTCCCATTCCCGGGGCTCTCCCGTTCCTGGCCTGGGAATCGCAACCCTGGGATTCTTCCATTCCCGAGCCTAAAGGTCCCATCTCGAATGGCTCCGCTGTTCCTGGTTCCAGGGGTCCCACTCCCGGTGCTCTCCCAGGGCAGGATCCCCCTTTGATACTTCACATCTCTGGGCCAGAGAACCCCGGGGCTCTCCCGTTCCCGGCCCGGGATGTCCCAACCCTGGGCTTCTCCCCTTCCAGGCTCGGGGGTCCCATTCCCGGGGCTCTCCCGTTCCCGGCCCGGGGCTCTCCCATCCCCGGGGCTCTCCCATTCCCGGTTCTGAGGGTCCCATCCCCGGGATTCTGCTATTCCCGGCGCTCTCCCGTTCCCGGCCTGAGGGTCCCATCCCTGGGGCTCTCCCGTTCCCGATCCAGCGCTCCCATCCCCGAGGCTCTCCGGTTCCCGGTTCTCATCCCTGGGCTTCTCCCATTCCAGGGTCGGGGGTCCCATTCCCAGGATTCTCCCATCCCCGGCGCTCTCCCGTTCCCGGCACGGTGCTCCCGTCCCCGGCGCTCTCCCGTTCCCGTTCCCGGTTCTGAGGCTCCCATTCCCAGGATTCTGCCATTCCCGGGGCTCTCCCATTCCTGGTTCTGAGGCTCCCATTCCCGGGGCTCTCCCGTTCCCGATCCAGCCCTCCCATCCCCGGCGCTCTCCCGTTCCCGGTTCTGAGGCTCCCATTCGCGGCGCTCTCCCGTTCCCGTTCCCGGCCCGGCCCGCGCTGGGCCCGGCGGGCACGGGCAGAGCGGCTCCAAACGGCGACCCCGGCCCGTCCCGGGGCTGCAGCAGGACCGGGAGCAGCGGGGAGGTCTCGGCGGAGCGGGGCCCGCGGCCTGGGGCGGCGGCGGGCCGGGCCCGGTGGCGGAGCCGCGCTAGGCCGCACATCCCCGGGCTGCCGTAGCGGCGCGGCCCGGCCGAGGCGCGGCGGCGGCGGCGGCGGGCGGGATCAGCCAGGGGAAGGACGGACGGGGGGACGGCGGCCGTACCTGGTCCGTGATGCTGAGAACCCCCATGTCGGGGCCGCCCTCAGCGCCCAGCTCCCGGCATCGGGTCCGGCCGCGGCGGCTCCGCTCGGGCGGCTGCGGGGCGGGGATGGAGCGCCGGGGATGCGCCGCCCACCGGGCCCGAGCGGCGGCGGCGGCGGCGGCGGGGGCGGCCCCGGGGCAGCGGCAGCGCCCGGGGGGACACGGCGGGAGCGGGACGGGGGTCGGCGGGAAGCGGCGGTGCCGGCCCGGGGGTCGCTGCTCTGGGGTGTGCCCGGTGGGAATGAAATCCATGAGGGGCTGTCGGTAACACCGGGGGTCCCGGCAATTGCTGTTCTGGGGTGTTCCCGGTGGGAATCGCATCCATGAGGGATGTCGGTAACCCCGGGGGTCCTGGGGGTCGCTGGTCTGGAGTGTCCCCGGTGGGAATCACATCCATGAAGGGTTGCCGGTAATCCTGGGGGTCCTGGGGGTCGCTGCTCTGACCCGCTTTGGAGTGTCCCCGGTGGGAATCACATCCATTGGTGGCTGCCGGTAATCCCGGGGGTCCTGGGACAGCAGCTCCCCCAGCCCGAAGAGTGGTGGGGTGGTGGGAGAGGGTCCCAGGAGTCCCATGTGCCACCTTCTTCCCCTCCATGGGGTCTGCCCAGTGGGAATCCCATCCCCCGGTGGTCCCTGAGCAGCAGCTCCTCCATCCCAAAGGGTCCTGGGGGTCTCATTTCCCACCTCCATCCCCCTCTGTGGGGTCTGTCCAGTGGGAATCCCATCCCAGGTGGCCTTGGGGATCGCAGGGGGTCCCTGACCAGCAGCTCCCCCAGCCCAAAGGGCTCTGGAATGGTGGCAGAGGGTCCTGGGGGTCTCATTTCCCATCTCCATCCCCCTCTGGGCTGAACTGGGATGAACTGGGTTGTGCTGGGAGGAACTGGACTGGGCTGGGCCAGGTGGGACTGGTTGGCACTGGGTAATGCTGAGCTGGACTGGGCTGAACTGGGAGACACTGGGAGGCTCAGGGCTGTGCTGGGCTATACTGGGCGGCACTGGGCCACACAACTCCCGCAGGTTCCGTGTTCCCGGTCTCTCGGCTCCTCTGCCCGGTTCGGAGTGAGGCCATTACCGGGACACGGCACCGGGGCTCCCCGTCCCTCTCCGGACCCACCGACCGGGGCACACGTGGGAGGCGGGGCCGGACGCCCCTTGGGGTAGAGCCTACCCCCGGCAGCCCCGGAACGGGCACTCCCCGTTGGTCCCGGTCGGTCCCGGTCCCGGTCCCGGTGCAGCCGCAACCCCATCCCGAACTACATTTCCCATCATGCCCTGCGCAGCCTCAGACTACAACTCCCATCATCCCTCGCTCGGGAGGCGTCGCCTCGCCCCGCCCCTTGACGTACCCGCCGCTATGGCGACGCGGTGACGTCACGGGGTGAGAGGTCAGGGCGGCGGCGGCGCCGCGTCCCGGCCCGGTCCCGGTTCCGGCCCGGCCCCGGTCCCGGCCCGGTGATGGCGGCCCGGCGGCTCCGCGGCGCCCTCCAGCTCGGGGCGCGGCAGCGCCTGCGGGCCGCGGCGGCCCCGCCCGGCAGGTGAGCGGCTGCGGCGGCCACCCGGAGGTCACAGCGGCCCCGGGGGCACCGGGGCGGCGATCGTGCTGCGGGGGCTCCTCCGGTCCTGGCAGCGCTCCCGGCCCCCGTGGGGTGTGGTGATCCGGGGGCACCTTGGCGGAACCGGAGGGTCCCGGTGGGGCCATCCCGGGGGTCCCGGTGGGGCCTGTCCCGGTTCCACCGGAAGGCCGCTGGGTGGGGAACACCGGCTGGGAGGGGCTGACCTTGGAGCGAACCCCGTGTGGAGACACCGGGAGCGGGCCGGTACCGGGGGATCCCGGGGGAACCGAGCCCCGGTGTCACCGGAAGAGGCGACAGCCCCGAGGCCACCCGGCTGTGTCCCCGCGGCCGTGACCTCTGCTCGGGGACAGTGACGCGGGGACCCGGTGACTCCGGTGGGGACAATTCCCAAATTTCGGTGGGAAGGGCGGGATCTGCCCCGGGAGCGGCACCGGAGGGCACCGGGCACTTGACCCCGCCGGGATTAGCTGTCCCCGGCTCGGGTTTCCCGGCCTTCCTCCTCCTCCTCCTCCTGGCAGCTGCAGCGCTGGCATCGCCCCGGGACCGGCACCGGCACCGAGCGCCGGCGGGGATTCCCGGCACGGGAGGGGCTCGGGAAGGGACCCAGGGTGGTCAGGACGGGACCTGGGGTGGTCTGGGAAGAGCCTGAGCAGGTCGAGAAGGGGCTTGGAATGATCTGAAAGGGTTTGGGATGGTCTGGAAGGGACCTGAGATGGTCTGAAGGGGTTTGAGGAGGTCTGAAGCGACCTGGGCACATCTGGAAAGAGCCTGAGCAGGTCAGGAAGGGGCTTGGAATGGTCTGGAAGGGACCTAGATTGGTCTGAAGGGGTTTGGGGAGGTCTGGAAGGGACCTGAGAAGCCCTGGAGGCATTTGGGAAACCTGGGAGGGATTTGGGATGCGCTGGAGGCATTTGGGATGCCCTGGAAGGGACCTGAGAAGCTCTGGAGGGATTTGGGAAACCCTAGAAAGGATTTGGGAAGCTCTGGAAGGGACCTGGGATGCTCTGGAAGGAACCTGAGAAACTCTAAAGGGATCTGGGAATCTCTGGAAGGATTTGGGAAGCTCAGGAAGGGCCCCAAGGTGCCCCCGGTGGCAGGCAGTGACAGTCGGTGCTGCCGGTGCCACCCGGTGTCCCCCGTGTGTCCCCAGGCACGCGTTCCCGTGCGGGCTCCGGCTGTCCCGGCTCTCCCGGCCGGGGCCCCTGGCCTGGGAGCCCCGAGCTCAGCCCAGCCGGGGCTTCCTGAACCTCAGCAACAAACGCAAGGAGTACTCGGAGAGACGGATCATCGGGTGGGTGACACTGGGAACACTGGGGACACTGGGACTGAGCCCAAACCCAACACTGAGCACAGCCCTGAGACTGAGCCCAACCCAACACTGAGCACAGCCCTGAGACTGGGACTGACCCCAAACCCAACCCTGAGCACAGCCCTGAGACTGAGCCTGGCCCCAAACCCAACCCTGAGCACAGCCCTGGGACTGGGACTGACCCCAAACCCAACCCTGAGCACAGCCCTGGGACTGGGACTGACCCCAAACCCAACCCTGAGCACAGCCCTGAGCCTGACCCCAAACCCAACCCTGAGCACAGCCCTGAGACTGAGCCCAACCCAACCCTGAGCCTGAGCCCGGCCCTGAGCACAGCCTGAGCCCAGCCCCAACCCTGAGCCTGAGCCCAACCCCAACCCCAGCTCCAAACCCAACCATGACCCCAACCCTGAGCCTGAGCCCAACCTTGCCCTGAGACTGAGCCCAACCCCAGCTCAAACCCAGCCCTGAGACTGAGACTGACCTGAGCGTGACCCCAACTCCAAACCCAATCCCAACTGCAGCTCCAAACCCAACCCTGACCCTGGCCCCAGTCCCAGCCCAATCCCAATCCCAACCCCAGTCCTGACCCCAGCTTTAGCTCCAACCTCAGCCCCAATCCCAGCCCCAGTCCCAACCCCAACCGTAATCATGGCCTCAGCCCCAACCCCGACCCCAACTCTGACCCCAACCCCAGCCCTGATCCCAACCCCAGTCGTGGCCTCAGCCCCAGCCCCAATCCCAACCCCAGCCCTGATCGTGGCCTCAGCCCCAATCCCAGCCCCAGCTCCAACCCCGACCCCAACACTGACCCCAATCCCAGCCCCAATAGCAGCCTCAGCCCCAATCCCAATCCCAGCCTCGACCCCAGTCCCAACTCCAATTCTGATCTCAGCCTCAGCTCCAACCCCATCCCCAACCCCAACCCTGACCCCAATCATGGCCTCAGCCCCAACCCCAGCCCTTCTGTGTCCCAGGTACTCCATGCAGGAGATGTACGACGTGGTGGCCAACGTGGAGGACTACAAGAACTTCGTGCCCTGGTGCAAGAAATCCGTGGTGGTGTCGCGGCGCCAGGGCCACGTCAAGGCCCAGCTGGAGGTGGGGTTCCCGCCCGTGCTGGAGCGCTACACCTCCATCGTCACCCTGGTGCGGCCACACCTGGTCAAGGTGAGCTCAGGAGGGGCTGGAGCAGCAGGAGGAGGCTCTGGAGAAACCCTGAGGGAGCTGGGAAGGGGCTCAGCCTGGAGGGAAGGAGGATCAGGGGAGAATTTTCACCCCACAAGTCTCTGGTGGGAGAGCGGGGTCAGGATCTGCTCCCAGGGAACAGCAGGAGGAGAAGGAACAGCCCCAAATTCCTTCAGGAGAGGTTCAGGAACAGCTCCAGATTCCCTCAGGGCAGGGTCAGGGTGGACATCAGGAGGAATAAAGGTGGTCAGGCTTTGGAACTGCTTGGAGAAAAGAAGTTCAGGGGGGAAATTTCACCCCAAATCTCCCTGAAGGGACAACAGGGTCAGGATCTTCTCCCATGGAACAGGAGGAGCAGAAGGAACAGCCCCAAATTCCTCCAGGAGAGCGTCAGGGTGGACGTTCAGGAGGAATAAAAGGTGGTCAGGCTTTGGAACTGAAAGGAGGCTCAGAGGGGAATTTTCACCCCAAAACTCCCTGAAGGGACAACAGGGTCAGGATCTGCTCCCAGGGAAGAACAGGAGAAGGAGAAACAGCCTCAGGTTGTTCCAGGGGAGCTTCAGTTTGGAATTTCCCAATGGAAAAAGCTCTCAGGCATTGGAAGTGCCCAGGGCAGTTCGGAGCTGTCCAGGATGTGGCACTGGGGGGATCCCAGGCCGGGCTGGACCCGGGAGGGTTTTCCATCCTCGAGGATGATCCCGGTGCCCCCTGAGCTCCCATTTCCCCCTTCCCCAGGCTGGGCTGAACCCGGGAGGGTTTTCCATCCTTGAGGATGATCCCGGTGCCCCCTGAGCCCCCATTTCCCCCTCCCCAGGCCGTCTGCACCGACGGGCGCCTCTTCAACCACCTGGAGACCAACTGGCGCTTCAGCCCCGGCATCCCCGGCTACCCCCGCACCAGCACCGTGGATTTCTCGGTACCGACCCCGCCCTGGATCCCCCCCCCTGCCCCCGGGGGAAGGCGGAGCTCACCCACCCGGCCTCACCTCCTCCTCCTCCTCAGATCTCCTTCGAGTTCCGCTCCCTGCTGCACTCCCAGCTGGCCACCGTGTTTTTCGACGAGGTGGTCAAGCAGATGGTGGCCGCCTTCGAGCGCCGAGCGGCCAAAAATTTCGGGCCCGAGACGCGAATCCCGCGGGAGCTGATGTTCCACGAGGTGCACCAGACGTGAGGGACAGAGCCGGGCCCGCCCCGAGCCCAAACCACCCCCCCAAAAATATTTATTCAACCAAGTGCGTTTCCTCCGCTGCTGTTGCCTCAACGCCCCCCGGGGGCTGCTGTGAGCCCCCCTCCCCTAATCCCAGGAGCTGATTTTGCAGCTGATTTGGGGTTTTAAGTTTTGGTTTGGTTTTTTGGTTTGGTTTATTTTATTTTTTTTTTTAACCCTTTATTTTGGTTCTTTTTAAACTCCTCAGCCAGGCTGGAGGGCCCCGGTGGGGGCAGCTCCCGCTGTGCTCTGGGAGGGGTGGGGGAAAAGCTGCTGTGAGCCCCCCTCCCCTAATCCCAGGAGTTGATTTTGCAGCTGATTTGGGGATTTAAGTTTTGGTTTAGCTTTTTATTTTTTCTTTTCCTTTTTTTTTTTTTTTTTTAAACCCTTTTTTGTTGTTTTTAAACTTCTCAGCCAGCCCGGAGGGGCCCCGGTGGGGGCAGCTCCGGTAGGAACAGGGGAGGGGGTGGGAAAAGCTGCTGGGACCCCTCCCCAATTCCTCCCCAGGAACAAAAAAGGGAAGGAGGAGTCCCCCCCCCCCGCCCCAAACCATCGCACACTTTGCACAAGCCACACGCACAGGGTGGGGAGGGGGCGGCTCCCGCTGCCCCCCCCAGCCGCCCCCCACCCCCAGCACCCTCCGCAGGGACCCCCACGGTCCCCACCCCACCCCCAGCGACCCCACCCCTGTTCTGGGGGGGGGGTGGGGGGGGTGGGAAGGTCTCAGCTCCTCCCCACCCACCCCCCCCCATGGCCATGGAGACCCCCCCCGGGGGGAAGAGGGGGTCCCCGAGCCCCCCCTGGCCTAAGGAAGGAAGGGCTTGGCCAGGCCAATAAAGAGAATTTTCCAAGGGTCAGCAGCCTCCTGCTCCTCATTCAGCCACGGGAGGGGGGGTTTGGGGGGGGGTCTGCATGTTGGGACCCCCGGGTGGGGTGGGGGCACCAAGCCCTGCCCAGGGATGGGATGGAGGGGAGGGGGGGGTTTGTTAATAAAAACATTTATTTTGCATTTTTTTGTTGTTGTTTGTACAGAAGTGCCCGAGAGCTGCGAGGAGCCGGGGTGGGTTCTGGGGTGGGTGGGTGGGTGGGGAGGGGTCCCAGCTCTGGCTCCCGGGGGCTTCAGGCAGGGTTGGGGGGCATTGGGGGGGTCACACAAACACGGGGGGCACGGCCAGGGGAGCAGTGAGGAGTGTATCGAGTCCCTGCGGGGGGGCCCGGACACGGGGCTGCACTGAACCCCTCTCGGGGGGTGCAGGGGGGCAGGGGGGTGGGACCCCCTCCCCAAAACCCTGCCAGGACCCCCCCACCCAGCCCAGCAGTGTGGAGAGCCCGGGGGGCCCCCAATGTGAGGAGCCCGGGGGGGCTCCCAGTGTGCGCAGTGAGAGCTGCTGGGGTGGGGAGGGGGCACTGGAGACCCCCCCGAGCACCAGGGCGGGGTGTGGGGGGCTGGGGGACCCTAGGGTGGTTTGGGGGGTCCCGAGGGGGGTTCAGTGGCGGGGGTGGCCGGGCCGGGCCCGGCAGAGCGGCGTTCTTCCCTAGGGGAGCCCCGTCCCCGTCCCTTTTTCAGGCAGATTTGTACCCCACGAGCTGCATCAGGCCCTTGGTGCTCATGGATTTGGGTCTCTCCAGGGGGAATCCCAGAGCTCGGCTCCAGATGAGCTGCGAGAGGACGCCCAGAGCTCGGGAAACGCCGAAGAGAACGGTGTAGTAATTCATCTCCTTCATGCCATAGTACTGTGGGGACAGAGGGGGGTCAGGGAGGGCACACAGGGACCCCCACGGGACAGACAGAGGGACAGACAGAGGGATGGAGGGGACAGGGACAGATGGGCAAGAGAGGGAGAGAGAAACGGGGGAGGGAGGGAGGGAGGGATGGGGAGAGGATGGACAGGACAGGGAGAGGGACAGACAGAATGGAGAACAGAGAGAGAGGGACACACAGACAGGGAGAGGGACAGACAGAATGGAGAACACAGAGAGAGGGACACACAGACAGGGAGAGGGACAGACAGAATGGAGAACAGAGAGAGGGACAGACAGACAGGGAGAGGGACAAACAGACAGGACAAGGGATAGACAGGGACAGACAGAATGGAGAACACAGAGAGAGGGACACACAGACAGGGAGAGGGACAGGAAGAAGGACAGAGAGACAGGGAGAAGTACAGACAGGAAGGAGAACAGAGAGAGGGACACATAGGGCAAGGAATGGACGGAGGACAAACAGACAGGACAAGGGACACACAGGGAGAGAGACACAGGACAGGGAGAGGGACACACAGGAAAGAGAACAGAGAGAAGGACACACAAGGACAAGGGATAGACAGGGAGAGGGACAAACAGACAAGGTGAGGGACAGACAGGAAAGAGAGCAGAGAGAGGGACACAGACAGGGAGAGAGACACATGGACAAGAGGAAGGACAGACAGAACAGGGAGAGAGATGTGGACATGCAAAGGGATATATGGCCAAGGAAAAGGACAGACTAACAGGAAAAGGGACAGACAGGGAGAGGGACAGACAGACAGGAGGAAAGACAGAACAAGGAGAGGGATGTGGACATGGAAAAGGATACACAGACAGAGAAAAGGACAGACTGACAGGAAAAGGACAGACAGCACAGACACAAGCAAAGCCCCAGAGCAGCCTGGGCTCACCTGCAGCAGGACCCCGCTGTGGGCATCCACGTTGGGCCAGGGGTTCTTGGCCTTGCCCTGCTCCAGGAGCACGTTGGGGACGATCTTGTAGAGCTGAGCCACCAGCTTGAACAGGGGGTCCTTGGGCAGGTGCTTGAGGGCGAACTCCCGCTGGCAGGTGTAGCGCGGGTCCGTCTTCCGCAGCACCGCGTGCCCGTAGCCGGGCACCACCTGTGGGGATGGGGGATCAGAGCTGCTCCTCAGCCCTGGGATGGGCCTGGAATGGGCCCTGAGCCCTGGGATGGGCCCTCTGAGCCCTGGGATGGGCCCTCTGAGCCCTGGGACAGGGCCTGGGATGGGCCCTCTGAGCCCTGGGACAGGGCCTGGGATGGGCCCTGAACCCTGGGATGGGCCCTGAACCCTGGGATGGGCCCTGGAACGGCCTCTGAGCCCTGGAACAGCCCCCCTGAGCCCTGGGATGGGACCTGGAGCAACCCCTGAGCCCTGGGATGGGACCTGGAATGGCTCCTGGGACCCTGGGATGGGCCCTCTGAGCCCTGGGACAGGGCCTGGGATGGGCCTTGAGCCCTGGGATGGGACCTGGAATGGCTCCTGAGTCTTGGAATGGGACGTGGAAAAGCCCCTGAACTCTGGGATGGCTCCTCTGAGCCCTGGGATGGGCCCTGAACCCTGGGATGGGACCTGGAATGGCCCCTGAATCCTGGAACAGGCCCTGAGATGGTCCCTGACCCCCTGGAATGGGCCCTGGAACGGGACCTGGAACAGCCCCTGAGCCCTGGAACGGCCCTTGCACCCTGGAACGGCCCCTGAGCCCCTGGAACAGCCCCTGAGCCCTGGGGTGGCTCCCCTGAGCCCCCCATAACCTCTGGAATGGCCCCCCTGAGCCCCGGGACGCCCCCCAGCTCACCCTGCCCGAGTTGAGCGTGTTCCAGATGAAATCCCTCAGCTTCTCGTCAGACACGTCCTTGCCCAGCTCCTTCTGCAGGTCCGTGAGCCACAGCAGCACCTCCTGTGGGCATGAGGGAGTGAGGGCAGGGACAGACGGACAGGGGGACAGGGAGAGGGACAGACAGGAAGCAGGGACAGACAGACAGGAAGCAGGGCCATGGACAGAGTGACAGGGAGAGGGACACACAGCCAGGGCAAGGAGGGACACACTGGGCAGGGAGAGGGACAGACAGGGAGAAGGACATGGACAGAGTGACAGGGAGAGGGACAGACAGACAGAGAGCAGGGACACACAGACAGGGAGCAGGACATGGACAGAGTGACAGAGAGAGGGACAGACAGGGAGCAGGGACACACGGACAGGGAGCAGGGACACACGGACAGGGAGCAGGGACAGACAGAGCAGGGACACACGGACAGGGAGCAGGGGACACACAGACAGGGAGCAGGGGACACACGGACAGCGAGCAGGGGACACACGGACAGTGAGCAGGGACAGACAGAGCAGGGACACACGGACAGGGAGCAGGGACACATGGACAGGAAGCAGGGACAGACAGCGAACAGGGACACACGGACACGGAGCAGGGACAGACAGCGAGCAGGGACACACGGACACGGAGCAGGGACACACGGACACGGAGCAGGGACAGACAGGGAGCAGGGACACACGGACAGGGAGCAGGGACACACGGACAGGGAGCAGGGACACACGGACACGGAGCAGGGCCCACCTGGTTGGCGAGGCCGTGCAGGGGCCCGGCCAGGCCGTTCATGGCGGCGGCGAAGGCCAGGTAGGGGTCGGAGAGGGCGCTGCCCACCAGGTGGCTCGTGTGGGCACTGACGTTCCCTCCCTCGTGGTCACTGCGGGGGGACAGCCCCGTCAGGACCCCCCAGACCCCACAAACAGCTCCCACAGCGTTCTGGGGGCTGGGGGGGACGGTGATGCCAGCCTGGTTCAACCCCAGCCCTGCCTGCTCCTGGTGACACCCACAGAGCCCCCTCCCCTATAGTGCACAGCCCCTAAAGAGCCCCACAGAGCCCCCTCCCCTATAGTGCACAGCCCCTAAAGAGCCCCATAGAGCCCCCTCCCCTATAAGGCAGAAAGCAGAGCCCAGAGCCCCACAGACACTACTCCCCTATATGGCAGAGACCACAGCCTCTACAGAGCCCCCTCCCCTATAGGGCACAGCCCCTACAGTGCCCCACAGAGGCCCAGAGCCCCTCCAGAGCCCCCTCCCCTATAAAGAACAGCCCAGAGCCCCTCCAGAGCCCCCTCCCCTATAAAGAACAGCCGAGAGCCCCTCCAGAGCCCCCTCCCCTGCTGACAGCCCTGGGGCAGCCCAGGCCCATCCCCAGCCCTGCTGCTCATCCTCAGCTGCCCCTACCTGTGGATGGTGAGGTAGAGCCTCATGAGCTCGATGAACTGGGGGTCGGTGTAGCCCAGCATGTTGGTGAAGTTGTGGGACCAGTCCAGGTTGGGGTCGATGGCCCCGATGCCGCTGCCCTCCCGGTAAAGGTTCCGGTAAATCTTGGCGGCCACGCAGGGCAGCTTGGCGATCAGATCCATGGCGTCCTCGTACACAAACTGCCACCAGCAGGGTCAGGACGTGCTCCCCTGACGCCCCCAGCACCCAAATCCACCCCAAAAATCAGCAGCTCCCCCCGTGCTGTGTGTGTAGCCTGTCTCAGTTATCCCGGTTCCTTCCCAAGCTCTACCCCCTGACCCTGACCATGAATTTCAGCTTCTTTGACCAATTTTCGAGCCCATCCCTCCTAGGAATCCCACTAATCCTCACCTCAATAACATTCCCAGCTCTCCTACCACCATCCCTAGACCATCCATGAATTACAAACCCTCCAGCTATGGTTTATCAACCTAGTTACAAAACAACTAACAAAGCCCCTAGAGACAAAAAAGGGGACAAATGATTGGTGTGCCAATCTCCTCTCCTTTCCCCTCCCCTGGCCCCTGATGAGCGCTGTCTGTCAATCTTGGCACTCCAGAAGAATTGGGGTTTGTAGGATTAGGGGGCTGTGGGGTTGAGGAGCTGCAGGACTGGGGGCTGTGGGATTGAGGGGCTGCAGGGCTGGGAGGTTGAAGAGTTGGGGTTTGTAGGATGAGGAGGCTGTGGCATTGAGAGGTTGAAGAATTGGGGTTTGTAGGATTAGGAAGCTGTGGCATTGGCAAAGTTCAGAAGATGCTTCTCAGCCCTGGGGGGCATTGGGCCATCCAGGTGTCCTTTGTCCCTTTGTCCCTCCCCTCCTGTACCTGGTTGGTGGCTCCCTGCCCCTTCCCTGCCCCTCTCCCCAGGGTTCAAAGGAGCAGCAACCACGGGCTCAGGGAGTTCTGTTGGAGCTGGTGCTGGATTCAGAGGCCAGAATAAAGCTCTGGATCCAAACCCTCCACCAGAACCAACTCCTTTCCTTCATCATCACCTTAAAGCCCCTCTGCCAGAGGTAAACCTGAGCTCCTGCAGGCCTGGACTTGTCCCAAGCACCCAGCTGCAATATCCAGCCAGCCAAAAGTGTCTCTGGGGTGAAAACACCACAGATCCAGCTGGCCAAAAGTGTCTTTGGGGTATCCAGATAGCCAAAAGTGTCTCTGGGGTGGAAACATCACACATCCACCTGGCCAAAAATGTTTCTGGGGTGGAAACATCACACATCCAGCCAGCCAAAGTGTCTTTGAGGTGAAACACCACAGATCCAGCTACCCAAGGGTGTCTCTGGGGTGAAAACACCACACACCCAGCTGGCCAAAAGTGTCTCTGAGGTGAAACCACCCCAGTTGCCGCCTTTGGCCAAGCAGCAAGGGCCAGACGAGCCCTTCAATAATTAACTCAATGATTGATTCAATCATAAACTCAATAACACTGGTAGAAATGACCGTACCTCCCAGTACTTGGCTCGGTGGATGCCCTCGGCGTAGGCGCGGGCGAATTTGCTCTCGCTGTTGAGGGCGGTGACGGCGGCGCTCAGCTGGGACATGGGGTGCAGGTTGGTGGGGAAGTTGTCCAGCATGGTCACCACGTGCGAGGGCAGAGCCGCACGCTTGGCCCACTCCCGGGACAGCCAGGTCACCTACGGGGACACAGGGACTGAGACGTGGGGCTGGGGGCTGGCAGAGCCCACCCAGCTGCTTGCCAGACCCATCCTGGGGCTGGGGGCTCTTCAGGCCCCCCTCATCCAATTGCCAGCCCCCTCCTCAGCCATTTCCCGGCCCCTCCTGGGTCTGGGGGCTGTCAGAGCCCCCTCAGCTGTTCCCCAGCCCCTCCTGGCTCTGGGGGCTCTCAATCAGACCCCCTCAGGTGTTTCTTAGCCCCTCCTGGGTCTGGGGGCTCTCAGACCCTCTCTCAGCCATTTCCCAGCTCCTCCTGGGTCTGGGGGCGCTCAATCAGACCCCCCTCAGGTGTTTCTCAGCCTCTCCTGGGTCTGGGGGCTCCCAAACCCTCTCTCAGCTATTTTCCAGCCCCCTCCTGGGTCTGGGGGCTCTCAATCAGACCCCCTCAGGTGTTTCTCAGCCCCTCCTGGGTCTGGGGTCTCTCAGACCCTCTCTCAGCCGTTTCCCAGCCCCTCCTGGGTCTGGGGGCTCCCAGACCCCTCCCCAGCCGTTTCCCAGCCCCCTCCCAGCAGTACCTGCTCCTGGGTTGGGATTTCTCCAGTCACCAGCAGCCAGAAGAGCCCCTCGGGCAGCGGCTCCTCTCCCCCCGCGGCTTTGGGCAGCTTCTTCTGGCACTCGGGAATGCTGTAGCCACGGAAACGGATCCCCTGCGGGCCGGAGAGTCAGGGGGATGGTGGGATGGGCTGGGAATGGGGTAGGAATTAACTGGGACAGGGTGGGATGGAATGGGAATGGGCGTGGAATGGGTGAGAAGGACTGGGACAGAGTGGAACAAGGTAGGGATGGGCTGGGAATGGGGTGGCAATGGGGTGGCAATGGGGTGAGGTAGGATGGGCTAGGAATGGGGTGGGAATGGAATGGGATGGGGTGGGCTGGCAATGAGCTGGGAATGGGGTAAGAATGGGTGGGACATGGTGGGAATGGGCTGGGATGAACTGGGATAGGGTGGGAATGGAGTAGGACAGGGTGGGAATGGGGTTGGATGGGGTTGGAACAGGGTGAGATGGGCAGGGAATGGGTGGGATGGGCTGGGAATAGGCTGGGAATGGGGTAAGAATGGGTGGGATGGGGTGGGAATGGGCTGGGATGAACTGGGACAGGGTGGGAATGGACTAGGACAGGGTGGGATGGGGTGGGGACAGGGTGGGATGGGCAGGGAATGGGTGGGATGGGGTGGAAATTGGTGGGACGGGCTGGGAATGGACTGGGACAGGGTGGGATCGACTGGGAATGGGCTGGGGATGGGCTGGGGATGGGCTGGTATGAGGTGGGAAGGGCTGGGAATGGGGTTGGGATGAGGTGGGAAGGGCTGGGAATGGGGCTGGGATGAGGTGGGATGGGGTGGAAATTGGTGGGATGGACTGGGATGGGGTGGAAATGGGCGGGATGGGGGTGGGATGAGGTGGGAAAGGCTGGGAATGGGCTGGGAATGGGGTGGGGACAGGGTGGGAATGGCTGGGATGGGGTGGAGACAGGGTGGGGACGGTGGGAGTGGATGGGTTGGGCAGGGAATGGCTGGGAATAGGGTAAGGACAGGGTGGGAATGGGCGGGGATGAGGTGGGAATGGGGTGGGGAAAGGGTGGGAAGGGGTGGGACCAGCTGGGAATGGGACAGGGTGGGATGGCTGGGAATGAGTGGGGACAGGGGGGGACAGGGTGGGAACAGGGCCCTACCTCGTCAGGATCCAGCACCGAGGTCTCGTAGATCAGCCCTTTCATGCCCCTCATGCCGCCGTACACCTGGAAGGGGCCGGGAGCTCGCGGTGAGGGGGGTGAGGGCCGGCGCCAGTGCCCAGTGTCCCCATTGTGTCCCCAGTGTCCCCACACTCACCATGTCCACGGTGATCTGGCCGATGGTCGTGCTGCCGTGCTGCTGCCGGAAGCTCTTGATCTTGGCCTGCTCCTTGGGGATCATGGTGGCCAAAACGTCCTTGAGGTTCTGGGGACGAGGGACAGGGGTGTGAGAAGGGGGGCTGAGCACAGCAGAGGGGGTGACAGAAGAAAAGGGACAAGGAGAAGGTGTGGCAACGGAGAGGGTGACAGGAGAGGGTGACAGGAGAAAAGGGACAAGGAGAAGGTGTGGCAATGGAGGGGGTGACAGGAGAGGGGTGACAGGAGATGTGGGGCAGGAGAGGGAGTGAGAGGAGTGGGGTGATGGGAAAGGGGGTGATAAAAGAGATGGGGACAGGAAAAGGGGCAATAGAATAGGGGGATCCCCATGGGGAGAGGGGACAGGAATGGGGGTGACAGGAGAGAGGGTGATTGGAGAGGGTCCCCCTCTTGAAGAGGGGTGAGAAGAGAGGGGGCCACAGGAAAGGGGGTGACAGAAAAGGGGGTGACAGGAAAAGGGAACTCCGATTGTAGAAGAGTGACAGGAGAGGGGATCAAGGCAGAGGGGGTGACAAGAAAGATGGGGACAGGAGAGAGGATGACACATGGCCTCCCCTTGGAGAGGGGTGAGAGGAGGCCAAAGGAAAGGGGGGTGACAGGAAAGGGGGTGACAGGAGATGGGAGAGGGTCCCCATCTTGAAGAGGGGTGAGAAGAGAGGGCGCCACAGGAAAGGGGGTGACAGGAAAAGGGGACTCCCATTGGAGAAAAGCAACAGGAGAGGGGGGTCAAGGCAGAGGAGGTGACAAGAAAGATGGGGACAAGAAAGAGGATGACAAATGGCCTCCCCTTGGAGAGGGGTCTCAGGAGAGGCAGCCACAGGGAAGAGGCATCAGGAGAAGGGAACAGTGACAGGGTGGGGGTCACAGCAGAGGAACCCCCCTTACCGTGGCGGCGCTGGCGTGGCGAGCAGCAAAGAGGACACACGGTGCATTCTGTGGGACAAGGGACACAGAGACCCCCCTGTCACCAGGGCAGAGCCTCTTTTTGGGGTGGGGCAGCCAGGTGAGCACCCCCATCCCCGTGGCCGGTGAGATCTCAGTTCCCAAGGACGCCAGAGCCTCGCCCACGCGGGTGGGGATCAAAGCCGGGATCAGCCGAGCCGGGATCAGCCGAGCCGGGATCAAAGCCGGGATCAGCCGGGGCGGCCCCGCGCTGCCCTCGGGAGCCGGAGCTGGCACGGGGACCGCGGGTTCTCCTTCCTGGAGCCGCGCCCGGCCAGGAACGGCCGCGGTTTTCCTGAGCCGGGGAATCCGAACTTTGTTGCTCGCCCACGCGTGGGAACCGCGGGGACTCCCCGGGAACACAGCCCGGCCTTGGCAGCGCCCGCACCGGGGACGCACCGGGGGACACCAGGGCCGCCACCCACGGGGACACCGGCGATCCCCCGGGGCCCGGAGCTGCGGCAGCGCCTGCGGCAGAGCCAGAACATGACTCGGTTTTTCCGCTGGCTGCCGGGAGGACGCGGGGGGGCCGCTCTGCAGATCCCCCCCCAAAGTGTCCCCCGGTTCCTCGGGAACCCCCGGTCCGGTCAGGGGGTCCCCGGTGGGGCGGGTGTGGCCGTGGCCGGTGGCGAGGCCGTGTCCCCCCTGCAACAGGCGGCACCGGGAAGGAAAAACGCCGGCGGAACAATGGAGGCGGCAGCGGGGAGCCCAAGGTCAAGGCGGCCGCTGTCGCGGCCGTGTCACCCCCACGTCACCCCCGGTGTCACCCCCGTTTTGGGGGTCCCCACGGCTCGTCCCGGCTGTCACCGAGGTGCCACCGGCTCAAGGTCACACGTGTTGGCGGTGACACCGAGCACCGGCCGGGGGGAGCGCGGGGGCACAGGGGGACCCTTCCGGGGGGTTTCCGTTGTGCCCCGGGGGTGCGGAGGCTCCGTGGTTCGGGGCTGCGGGGCCAGGACGAGGGGAGGAAGAGGAGGAGGAGGAGGGTCGGGATCACGGCTCAAACCGGGGGGGCGGCCCCGGTCCGCTCGGTTTGACGGGGGAGCAGGGCCAAGTGGGGCATCGGGAATATCCCAAAATATCGCCCGGTCGATAAAGACACCGCAGCGCCCGTTACGAAACGCCGGGGCCGCGGCCAAGGCAAACACACCGGAGGGGCCGGGGCTGTTCCTCCGGCCCGGTACCGGCACACGGGGGTCCCCTCGCTGTGACCCCGGTGTCCTCTACGGCACCGAGACGCTGGGGAAGGGCGGTGGCGGCGGGGACCGTCCCCGCCTCTACCCCCCCTACTGCCGGTGCCACCGGGTGCGGGATCCCGGGGCCGGTGCGGGGCTCCCGGAACGCCCCACGCCCAGCGCTGCACAACGAGGGGAAGCGGCAGGACCGGATCCCCAAGCGGGGCTGCCCCGGGGCGGGGGCCCCCGCTCGGGGCTGAGGCAGCAGCGGAGCTCCCCGGGCGTGGACCGGGCCCGGAGCCCCCCGAGCCACTCCCGGTGCCCCCGGCTCTGAGAAGCGCCCGGCGCCGGTTCCCACCACGTGCTGCCGCTGCGGCCCCGCGCCCACCCCGGTCCCGATCCCGATCCCGATCCCGGTCCCGATCGCGGTCACCCCGGTCCCATCCCCCCTCCTCCGCCGCCACCGCGCGGCCCCTTTAAGGCAGCGCCCCCCGCGTCGCCCCTTTAAGAACCGGACCCCCCCGCTCTCCCTTCCCCCCGCGGCGTCGCCCCTTTAAGGCGCGGCGCGGCGAGGCCGGGCCGGGCGCGCTCACCTTGGGGCCGCGGAGGCGCGCGGCCGCCCGGCTGCCGGCGGCGAGGAGCGTCATGGCGGTACCGGGACGGGACAGGCCGGGGCTGAACGGGGCCGGGACCGGGAGCGGGGCCGGGACCGGGAGCGGGGCGGGAGCGGGGCCGGAGCGGCGGCGGCCGGGGGTCCTCAACGTGAGGGCGGGACGGAGCGCGGCGCGGGTTATTAGCATAACCCCGCCCCCTGCCGGGGCAGAGCCGTTTGCTATTGGTCAAGCGGCGCGCCGTGGGGTGGGGCTACGCTAATGAAGTGGCGGGGGGCGCAAGCTATAGGTGGCCGCCGTATTCGCCTGATCAGGACCAGGGGTGGGGTGAGGGGGTGCCCGCCCCGTCTCGTGACGTCACCGGCCGCAGTGCGTGACGTCACGGCTCGGTGTCATCCCCGCGGCCGCGCCGATGTCCCGGTGGGGTTCGGCTGCAGGGGCGGGGGGCTGCCCCGTGACGTCACCAGGCGCTCAGCGGGGCGGTATGAAGTCACCAGAGCCCGTGACGTCATCCTGTAGGTGGCCACAGTGGCTTGAGGTGATAGGATGTGGCATGAGGCTCAGCGGTGACGTCAGGGAGTGGCATGTCACCATGGCTGCTGAGGCCAGGACATTGTCCTGCCGGCCCGGGTGACACAATGGAGTGACATGGGGTGACACGGGGTAACGTGTGCCAGCAGAGGGGCAGAGCCCTCCTGCTGCTGCTGTCCCCTGGCCAGGTGACATGAGGTGACACAGGGCACGGCAGAGAGGCCAGAACCTTCTCAGCAACGGAGTGGGATGACAACGGGTGGCAGCTGAGAGGCAGCACCACCATCGTGGATGGCATGAGGTGACAGAGGTGACACAGGGTGACCAGGCATGGCTGAGGGGCCAGACCCCCATGGTGGATGGCATGAGGTGACACGGGGTGACCAGGCATGGCTGAGGGGCTGGACCCCCATGGGTGACTTGGGGTGACACAGAGCCACCCATGAGGGGGACAATGTGGGGACACTGCTGTCCCCACCCCACCCACACACACACCACACCAGAGCTGCCCACGGCCCCTTTATTGCCTGCAAAACAGAGGGGGGTCCCCAAGCCCCCCACCCCAAGCCCCGCTGTGTCCCCGTGTCCCCTGGCAGCGGGGCAGGAATGTCCCTGAAATGTCCCCTCAGGAGCGAGGAGGTGGCCCCGGCCCCGTGGCCGTCCCGGTGGCCCCAGATGGGGAATAAATAGGACGGGAGCTCTGCATGGGGTGAGGCAGCTGGGGAGGTCCTGGAGATCTGTCTGTCCTGGGGACATCCCAGTGGGTCCCAAGGATGTCCTGGTGGGTCTCAAGGAGATCCTGGTGGGTCCTGGGGATGTCCTGGTGGGTCCCAGGGACATCCTGGGGGGTTCTGGGGACATCCCAGTGGGTCCCAAGGATGTCCCGGTGGGTCTCAAGGAGATCCTGGTGGGTCCTGGGGACATCCTTGGGGACATCCCGGTGGGTCCCGACGCCGTCCCGGTCCCCGCTCCCGAGGCGGTCACAGCTCGTCGTGTGGGATGTGCAGTGCGTGGTCACACAGGTCTGTGGGGACAACGGGGGACAACGGGGCTGTGCGGGAGCCCAATGGAATTTTTGGGGTCTCCTGGAGTCCCCATGGGACTGACAGAACTGTGGGACCTTCCAGAGCCAGACCCTGTGGGATTCCCAGGACATTGTTGGAGCCCTATGGGACCCTCAGGATGCACCAGACCCCCAGGAGACCCCCAGGACAAGGCAGCCCTGTGGGACCCCCAGGATGTGTCAGAGCCTCATGGGACCCTTTGGATGCACCAGACCCCCAGCCCTGTAGGACCCCTGGGTCACATCAGAGCTTTGTGGGACCCTCAGGATGCCCCAGACACGCAGGAGACAGCAGCCCTGTGGGACCCTTGGGTCACATCAGACCCATGTGGGACCCTCTGGATGCACCAGACCCCCAGGAGACCCCCAGGACATGGCAGCCCTGTGGGACTCTCAATGCTGGAGCCCTGTGGGACCCTCAAGATGCAGAGATCCCACAAGACCCTCAGGGGGACATCAGAGCCCTGTGGGACTCTGTGCTGCCCTGTCCCCTCCCAGGACCGGCCCCTGCTGTGACCCAAGCTGGCACCAGTGGCATTTCCCTGCCTTTGTCCTGTGGTTAGTGACAAATGTGGCTGTCTGGACACAGCCACAGCCTGGCCTGTCCCTGCTCTGTCCCCCACACTGCAGGAAGAGCCCCAGGAGCAGCTGTGGAGACCCTGAAGATCCCCTGGGGCAGAGCATTGCCCTGAAGGCTGTGCCAGCTGCAAAGGGACCTGCCCTGGCCCTGTCCAGGGCCCCGTCCAGGACTGCCCAAAGGTCACAGCGTGCCCTGACCTGGCTGTTTGTGAGCTGGAAATAGCCCCAGGATGGGACAGGGCCATTGGATGCGCCAGGAGAGGCCACAGAGTCAGCACAGCAGCTGCCCTGGCTCGGCCCCAGCATCCCAAAACAACCCCAGGGCCAGCAGGGTCCCGGCACTGCAGTGGGGTGCTGGGATTTGGGGAAGAATTTGAAACTCCTCCCTGCCGTGGGCTGGCAGAAAATCCCATCCCAGAACTGACAGAGCAGCCATGACCTCCAGGAACAGAGGGAGAGACCCCATGAGACCGCAGGAGAGACCCCCAGAACAGCAGGAGAGACCCCAGAACAGCAGGAGAGACCCCAGAACAGCAGGAGAGACCCCTTGGGACAGCAGGAGAGACCCCCAGGAACAGCAGGAGAGACCCCCAGGAATGGTCCCAGCTCTGGGCTGACATCTCCTCCTATCCCAGCACTGATGGAGCAGGAGGGACCCCCAGAACAGCAGCAAAGACCCCCAGGAACAGCAGGAGAGACCCCCTGGGACAGCCCCAGCTCTGGGCCCAGCATCTTCTCCTATCCCAGCAGTGATGGAGCAGGAGAGAGACCCCTGGAAGTGCAGGAGAGAGCCCCTGGAAGAGCAGCAAAGACTCCCAGGAACAGCCCCAGCTCTGAGCTGGCATCTCAGCTCAGCTCAGCTCAGCTCAGCTCAGCTCATCCCAGCCCCAAGGCAGCAGCCACAGCCCCAGGAGCAGCAGCAGAGCCCCCCAGCCCCCCCATCTCACCCGTCCTCTTGCTGCAGAGCCGGTCCTTGACATTGTCAGCCTCGTGTGACAGAAACTCGATCAGCTCGTCCTCGTACTCCTCAGCGATGCTCTCGCACTGCAACGGTGACACCGGTGACACCGCCAGCCCACGGGAGCCCCTGTTCTCCCTTTGCCCATTTCCCACCCTGTCCTCACTGTCCCATCCTGTCCCCATGTCCCTGTCCTTTTCCCTCATCACCCACCTGTCCTGCCCTGTCCCCACTGTTCCCCTGTCCCATCCTGTGTCCCCATGTCCCTGTCCTTCCTTTCTCCCCCATTTTTCCCCCATTTTTCCCCCATTTTCCCCCCCTGTCCCCTCACACACAGCGAATTTCAGGCTGTTGATGACGTCCCCGTCGAATTTGACCCCGGACAGGTCCATCTTGGTGCCATCATGGGAGATGACTCTGACGTAGCTCTTGCGCTGCGTGGCCGGGTCCAGCTTCTCCCCGTACTCCTTCATCTTCTCGCACACCCGCTCCAGCAGCTCCGTCAGGTGCGCCTCGGACCGGGCGTACGGCACCTGCGGCCCCGGGGAGGGGACACCGGGAGAGGAACCGGGCAGGAGTCAGCGGGGACACCAGGGGGACACCGGGAGAGGAACCGGGCAGGGGTCAGCGGGGACACCAGGGGGACACCGGGAGAGGAACCGGGCAGGGCTCAGTGGGGACACCAGAGGGACACCGGGAGAGGAACCGGGCAGGGGTCACAGGGACACCAGGGGGACACCGGGAGAGGAACTGGGCAGGGGTCAGGAGGGACACCAGGGGGACACCGGGAGAGGAACTGGGCAGGGGTCAGGAGGGACACCAGGGGGACACCGGGAGAGGAACTGGGCAGGGGTCAGTGGGGACACCAGGGGGACACTGGGAGAGGAACCCGGCAGGGGTCAGCAGGGTCCCCGGGAGCAGGGACAGCGGGAGACCCCAGGCAGGGGTCAGTGGGGTCCCCAGGAGCACCCCCAGGAAATGGGGACACCAGGAGAGGCCCCAGGCAGGGGTCAGTGGGGTCCCCGAGAGCAGCCCCAGGGTGTGGGGACACCAGGGGTGGGGCAGAGGAGACAGGGAAGGACAGCGGGGACAGGGCAGGACAGGGTGGGAAATGGGGGAAAGGGGGGACAGGATGAAATGGGGAGACAGAGCTGAGCAGGGGGACAGGGACAGAGGAGACAGCAAGACAGGACAGGAGGACAGGCCACAGTGGTGGCACAGGGCTTGGGGGTGTCCACTGGGGCCAGCTGGACCCCCAGGGGGACAGGCTGAGGGTCTCCAGCCCATGGACCCCTCCCCACACACTCCCTTCCCAGGAGTGGCCCTGGAGGTGGGGACACTGAGAGTGGCCTCAGGACACCGGGAGAGGCTCTAGGCTGGGGTCAGTGGGGACACCGGGAGTGGGGACACCGGGACAGGCCCCAGGAGCAGGGGCCTCACCTCCACCACGGACTGGCTGCCGTCGGGGTTGATGCGGAACGAGCCCATCTGGATGGTTTTTCTGGGATCCACCTGGGCAATTTCCCACTCCAGCTCATCCACCAGCGCCCGGCAGGCTGTGAAGGGACACGGTGACATGGGACACCTGGCACGCGTGCTCCTGTGGCTGCCCACAGCCAGACTGGTGTCACTGGGATGGGGAGGGGTCTCCATGGGCTGGAGACTCTCAGGCTGCCCCCTTGGGGATCCAGCTTGTCCCAGTGGACACCCCCAAGCTCTGTGCCACCACCCTGGCCTGTCCCCCCCTTGTCCTGTCTTGCTGTCTCCTCTGTCCCTGTCCCCCTATTCAGCCCTGTCTGCCCATTTCTTCCTGTTCCCCTGTCCTCCCTTTTCCCTCCTTTCGCATCCTGTCCTGCCCTGTCCCCACTGTTCCCCTGTCCCCATGTCCCTGTCCTCCCTTTTCCCCTATTTCACACCTGTCCTGACCTGTCCCCACCGTTCTCCTGTCCCATCCTGTCCCGAATATCCCTGTCCTCCCTTTCCCTATTTCCCACCTGCCCTGTCCCCACTGTTCCCCCTGTCCCACACTGTTCTCATGTCCCTGTCCTCCCTTTTACCCTACTTCCCATCCTGTCCTGTCCCATCCCATTCCCCCCATCCTATCCCATCCCATCTGTTCCCCCGTGTCCCACACTGTCCCCCTCCGTCCCCCCACACCTCCGCAGTGCAGGTCCTGGCTCCGGCGTGCTCCGGCCGCGGGCAGCAGCGATGCCAAGGCCAGGGCCAGGCCGAGCAGCATCCCCGGGGCTCCGCAGATTCCCGGGATCTGGTCTCGCATCCTCAGGGCTCCGCAGATTCCCGGGACCCGGTCCCGCATCCTCAGGGCTCCACTGTCACCTGCGGGCACGGGGCAGCTCCAGCGCTGTCACCTGCGGGCTCCGGGTGGCCCCGCTGTCCCCACACCCCATCCCGGGACTCCCGTTCCCTGCAGAGCCCGGCTTTCCTTAGGGCTTCATCCACGGTGTTCCCCGTCCCGGTCCGCTCTGAGTCCCGTTAATGCGGCTGGAGCCCACAGGGACCCCTCCCCATAGGGCACAGGCCAGACCCCCTCCCCATAGGGCAGAGCTCCTACAGAGCCCCTTCCCCTATAGGGCACAGCTCAGAGCCCCTACAGGGACCCCTCCCCTATAGGGCACAGTCCAGAGCCTCACAGAGCTCCCTCCCCTATAGGGCAGCGCTCAGTCGCCCCACAGAGCCCCCTCCCCTCCGGGATCCCCCACAGCCCCCTATGGAGCCCTTCGCCCCCACAGCTGAACCCATCGCCTTCCCCGAATCCCCCCCATCCCGAGCCCCGGGCCCGGCCGAGCCCCCCCATCCTGCGCCCCCCGTACCGGCCGCTCTCCCGTCCCGCTCCCACCGCCCCTCACACCGGACCGGCTGCCCCGGGACTGCCCGTGGCGCCGCCGGTCCCGGCGCGCCCCCCCGGCCCGCACCGCCGCGGGTCACGGCAGCTCGGAGCGGGAAGCGGCGGAGCCGGAGCGGGCGGCGGAGCCGGTCGGACCGGTCAGACCAGAAGGGGCCGCTCCGAGAGCCGCGGCGGGGCTGTTCCGCGAGCAGGCGGTGCCGGGGGCAGCCCCGGACGGACGCCGAGGGCCCCGCCGTTGCCAGGGCCCGGCCGCGTGGCGCTCGGCCCCGAGTGGGCGGGGCCTGCCGTGACTCCGCCCGCTGGAGCGGTCTGGTCACGCCCCCTCCCCGGCTCAGCCGCGACCCGGGACCGGGACCGGGACCGGGTTGGTCCCGCCGTGCCCCCGGTTTGAGTCCCGGACCGCGTTTGGGTCCTGGTCCGTCCTGCTGTGGTCCCGGTCCTTCCCGCCGTGCCCCCGGTCTGAGCCCCGGACCGAGCTTGAGCCGAGTCCGTCCTGCTGTGCCCCCGGTCCGGTCCCGGTCCGTTCTGCCATACCCCCGGTCCGGTCTCGGTCCGTCCCGTCGTGCCCCCGGTCTGAGCACCGACCCGAACCTTGTCCTTCCTGCCGTGCTCCCGGTGCTGGTCCCGTTCCGAGCCCGGTTCCAGTGATTCCTGCCGTGGTGTCCCCGGTGCCAGCCCCGGATTGGCTCCTCCGCACCACGTCCCCGCTCCCAGCCCCGGTCCCGGTGATTCCCGCCGTGTCCCCGGTACCAGCCCCGCTCCCTGCTCTGTGCTCGATCCGGGACCTTCCCGGTCCCGGTCCGCTTCCTCCGTGCCGTGCTCCCAACCCCAGCCCCGATCCTTTGTGCCGTGCCCCAGTCCCGGTGCCGCCCCCCGGAGCCAAGGAGGACACGGTCGCACGGGGGTCCGAGGCTGCTTTATGAGGGCGCCCGGTCCGGCGGGCGAGCGGGGCGGGGGTCGGGCAGTGCTTCCCGGTACCGGCAGGGAAAGGCAGGGGAGCCCCGGGGCGCCGGGCCCGGGGCGGGGTCGGGCGGGTCGGGGACAGCCCCGGGCCCGCTGCTGGTTCCAGTTCCACACTCTGTGTCCGGTCTGCTCCCGGTGCCGTGTCCGGTCTGCTCCCGGCGCTGCTCGTCGCGGGGGATCCGGTCACAGGGCCAGCACCGGCGGGAACACGGCCCCGTCTGGGGGGACAGCGCGGTGACAGGGGACATGGGGACATGGGGACATGGCAGGGGAGAGGGGACACCGGGAGGGGAGAGGGGACACCGGGAGGGAGGACACGACAGGGGGGACAGGGGACACGGGGATGAGAGAGGAGACATAGGGAGAGAGGGGACACTGCAGTGGCAGGGGACACTGGGGGGAGAGGGGACACCATGGGGGAAGAGGGGACACGGGGACATGGCAGGGGGAGAGGGGACATGAACGTGAGGGGACACGGGGAAGGGAGAGAGGACACTGGGGGTGAGAGGAGACACTGGGGTGACAGGGGGACAGCAGGAGGGGAGAGGGGACACTGCCGGGGGAGAGGGGACACGGGGACATGGCAGGGGAGAGGGGACACTGGGGTGACAGGGGACACCGGGGGGAGAGGGGACACAGGGGTGAGAAAGGACATTGGGGTGAGAGGGGACACGGGGAGGGGACAGGGGACATGGAGGAGGGGACAGCGGTGCCATCTTACGCTTGGGGCTGCTCTGGCTGTCGGGCTCGGGCACCTTCCAGTCCAGCTTTCGGCCCTTCTCGTAGAGCCCCTTGAGCACCTTGCGGAACTCCTCGGGCTCCGCGCCCTGCGGGCTCAGCTCCAGGTACTTGCGGTAGAGCTGCAGCGCCGTCCGCGCGTCCTCGATGCTGTCGTGGGTCTCCCCCTGGATCTTCAGGTCTGCGGGGACACCCCCGGATCAGCGGCGGGACCCTCCGGGAGGGCCCCGCCCCTTCCCGGATCCCGGAGCTGCGGTACCGACCCAGGAAGTACCAGGCGAGGAAGCGCAGGGAGATCATCCTCTTCCTCGGGATGTGGAACAGGTACACGGTGTCGATCACCTGGTCCTTGGGCACCTGGGGGAGTGGCACGGAAATAAATATTTTATTAAAAAATCATTCCGTTAGGATGTTTTTCTCCTGAGAAGATGAGAGGCCTCAGAAATTAAATGTAAGCAATAATTATCTGATGCTGTGGAATGCAACAGGTGCATCTTTGATTGGTCTCAATTTGATTAATTTAATTAATGGCCAATCACAGTCCAGCTGTCTCGGACTCTCTGAGAGTCACAAAATTTTATTATCATTCCATTATTTTCCTTTCAAGCCTTCTGATGAAATCCTTTCTTCTATTCTTTTAGTATAATTGATATATTTTAAATTAATATATGATATATTAATATAATTATGATGTATTTTAATATATATCAGAAAATAATAAATCAGCCTTCTGAAGTATGGAGTCAAGAGTCTCGTCTCTTCTTTCTTGTCTCTTCTATTCTTTTAGTATAATTTTAATATAATGTATATTACATATTGAATATAATATTTATATATATTTATTATATATATTAAATATATAGTATATATATTTATTATATATTTTTAATAAAATATATATCATAAAATAATAAATCTGCCTTTCTGAAACATGGAGTCAAGATTCTCATCTCTTCTTTCTCGTCTCTTCTATTCTTTTAGAATAGTTTTAATATAATATATATTCTATATATATTATATATAAATATATAAATAATATATAAATATATATAAGATATAAATAATAATATGTATTATTTATAATAATTTTCTACAATATATAATAACATAATATAATGTATAAATATATATTAAATAAATATAATATCTATTTAATAGATTATATTAATTATATATTATATATTATATATATTAAATATATAGATTTATTCTATATGTTTAATATAATATATATCATAAAATAATAAATCTGCCTTTCTGAAACAAGATTCCCATCACTTCCCCTGTTGGGGTTGCCTGCAAATTCCCCAGGGGAGGGGACAGGGTCCAGAGACCCCTCCCAGCCCCACCCCAGCCGCCCACCGTGGCCAGGGAGGGGGGGTCAGGTTGTCACCATCAGGTTGATGACACGGAAATCCTTCTGCAGCCCGTGGCCCACGAACTTGACTCCCACATCGATGAGGAAACGCAGCTTCAGGTAGGTGGATTTGAGGGTGGTCAGGTGCTTGGAGGAGATCTTGGCATCCAAATCTCCTGGCTTGATCCCGGAGTATTGGGTCAGGTAATCCACCACCTGTGGAGATCAGGGCACCTGGAAGGGGCTGCAGGGACCAGGGGCTCTGCCCCCTCCTCAATTCCCCTCTCAGCACCCTGGGGAGGGGGCTGGTGGTGTAGGACAACAGCCCCAGGTGGCCATGGAGGACATGGGAGTGCAGGTGAGGACATGGGAGTGCAGGTGAGGTCACCAGAGGGCACAGGGGAACACCCAGGTGTCCATGGAGAGCACCCAGGAGTCCATGGAGAGCACCCAGGTGTCCATGGAGAGCACCCAGGTGGCCATGGAGAGCACCCAGGTGGGTGGGTGTCTGAGTGAGGTCACCATGGAGGACAGAGGGGAGCACCCACGTGTCCATGGGGAGCACCCAGGTGGCCATGGAGAGCACCCAGGTGGGTGGGTGTCTGAGTGAGGTCACCATGGAGGACACAGGAGTGCAGGTAAGGTCACCAAGAGGGACTAAGGAGTGCCTGGAGAGCAGCCAGGTGTCCATAAGGGTGCACCCAGCTGTCCATGGGGAGCACACAGGTGTCCAGATGTGGTCACCATAGAGGACAGAGGAGTTCATGGGGAGCACCAAAGTGTCCAGGTGAGGTCACCATGGAGAACCCAGAGTTGTCCAAGTGAGGTCACCACAGAGAACACACAGGAGCCCAGATGAAGACACCATGGAGAACCCAGAGTTGTCCAAGTGAGGTCACCATGGAGAGCACACACATACCCAGATGAGGTCACTGTCACCTGCAGAGCAGGCCCATGTCCCTCCTGGTGGCCTGGAGAGCAGCGTGAGGCCACCTGGACCCCCATACCTGTTCCTGGGTGGAGATGTAGTCGTCGATGAAGGGCACACCCTCGTTGGGACCCTGCCCACGCACGCAGGTGATGCGGGCCACCGACATCTGGCTGGGCTTGATGGTGGACTTGGTGCCATCACTGCGCAGCTCGGCCTCCTCCTGCCACCAAGGACCGGACACGTGGTGACCAACAGCCCCAGAGGGTGACAGGGGACACGGGGAGGGGAGAGGGGCCATCCCTGCTCCCTGTCCCTTCGTCCCTTTATCCCCAGAGCTCCCCCACCTCGTTGAGCGTGACGAACTCGGCGTCCAACCCCACCAGGTCTCCAGCTTGGGGCATCTCGTTGAGCATCAGGGGGATGAAGGTGGCGTGGCACTTGCGCTGCTTGCGGGCCAGGGACGCCTCAGCCAGGAGCACGCTGGCCTCGATGGGGTTCTTGACTGTGCAGGGAAAGGGGAAGGAGCTCAGTGGTGCCACCGCGGCGGCGCCACCGCCACCACTTCCACGTCCCTCCCGGGGAGGGGGGGCACTCACTGACGAGGTTGTACTTGGAGTTGAGGTTCCTCCTGGCATAGTAGAGGATGGCTGGAACCTTCCAGCTCATGTCAAACTGCACAGCTTCGCACTGTGGCGGGGGAGAGGGGACGCTCAGGGACAGCCCTGGTGGCTCCACGCTCCACGAGCAGCGGAGTCACCTCGGGCGCTCACCTTGTCCACAGGCTCGATGAGGAAGTCGTTGAAGAGGTACCACTGCTGGTGAGTGACTCCCTGAAGGGGGGGAAAAAGCACAAGCAGTGACTCCTCTGCCTGCTTACCAGGGAAAGGAGGGTGTGACTGTGCCATGTGGGAACCCCCGCCCTTCCTGGGACACCGTGGGGAAATCCCTGCTGCCCTGGGTGGTGACAAAGGACGAGAAAGGATTGGGCTGGACGGGCTCTGGGCTCTGCCCAGCTCCTGAGCAAAACTCCAGGGAGATGCAAGAGATAAGAGACAGGGATGGAGACTTGACACACTCTGGGAACTCCTGTCTTGGGCATCTCCAGCAGAAACCAGGACTGCCCAGACCAGCCCTTTCCTCGGGAAGGGAGATGACGTCCCTGCCCTTACCTGGAAGTACAAGGACAAGCTGGCACCGTGCCCGTGGCCAGGAGGAACCAGCTTGAATGGGTGTGGGAAGAAGATTTCTTCAACCCTTCCCTCCCCCTGAGGGGCCCCAGCAGCTCTTGGCACGTTCAGCCCAAGCCCTCCACACTTGGCTGGGAGATCTCAGAATGAGATGGCAGATCTGCCTGGTGGGGGCCCAGCAGGGTCTCACCTCCTTGCGTTGGTGGTAGGTCTCTCCCACCTTGATGTGCCCCACCAGGCTGCCCCCAGTGCGGGAATCCAGGATGTGGACAACGGTGGCCATGAGGTCGTAGACGTACACGGACTCGGGGTCGTCTGTTGGGCTCAGCTGAGGGAGGAATTAGGAATGCCTGAGCCCCCCCCCCTCCCCAAACCACCATTTTTGGACATTTCCGTGCTCCCCTGAGCTATCTCCTCATCATCTCTCAGCAGAAAGTGGTTCTGAGGCAGCTCTGCTCCCACAGCCCCACGTGCCTCTGTCACTTCAGCCACAGAATTCATCCCCGATTCTGTGACTTCACCTGTGGTGGTTCTGTCACCTCACCCACGCTGATTTTGTCACTTTACCTCATCGGTCTCGCTCCAGTTGCTCACATCGAGCTCTTTGCTCTTGGTCAACCTCATCTTGATGGCGTGAGGGATCCAAATGTTCTTCAGTTCCTCCACGGAAGGATACGAATGCCCCGTGTCGGGGTTCCCCAGATCCTTCCTGCACGGGGAATCATGGAAAGCTGAGCTGGAGGGAGGAGATGTCACCCAGGCCAGATGATTTTCTGTGATTTTCTGTGATTTTCCTGAAATTTCTGTGGCAAGCTGGAGCTGGCTGGAGCAGGACTCTGGGAGAGGTGCTCAGCCAATGTGGTTTTGGGGCTTTTGTCAGTTACACAAGGGGCACAAGGTGGGTGACAAAGGGGATGTGGTGCAGGTTATCAAATTAACATTATTTACATGAGAAATATCCCAGAGAAACACCCAGGAGGTGTCACTGCTCAGAGGTGCCACCCCAGGAACAGAATCCTAGAATCCTTGAGGTTGGAAAAGCTTTCCAAGGCCATCAAGTCCAACCTCTGGCCAATCCCCAGTTTGTCACCCAGACCAGAGTGCCACAACCACTCATTCCTTGGCCACCTCCAGGGATGGTGACTCCCTGGCATGTTCAAGCTCTTTCCACGAAGAAATTCCTCCTGAATTGTCACCTACCAGTCTCCAAGAGAGATCTCCTTTCCCTTGGTGATGTCAAAGCCTCCTCTCTTCATCATGGCTTTCTGAAAGGAATACTGGCAACGAAACACAGGCAAGCATCAGCACACGGTGACAGGCCAGCCCTGGGGACACTTGGGTGACAGCCAGGCCAGGAGCAGGGAAAATATTAAATATTAAAGTTGGTGACAGGGAAAAAAAAAACAAAGGAAAACCCAACGTCCCAAGGTGCTCCCGGGGGGGCTGGGGGAAGGACAAAGTCACTCCTGCAGTCCCTTCAGCTCTGCCACGCCAGGAGATCTCATCTTTTCCGATTCCAAAGGTACAAACCATGCCCCAGGCATGACCCAAACTGCACCAGGTCCTCAGGTGGAGGGAGAGAGGCCAGAGCCAGCGAGAGCAGAGTGAAAACCTCGGCGGGGCCGGGCACCTCAACCCCAGCGTGCCGGGACAATGGGCCCCGAGTGTCTCCCCCACCTCAGCCTGTGTCTTCCAGAAATCTGCCTCCTTGGAGCTGTTCACCTCACAGTTAATGACCAGCACGTCTGGCAGGCAGCGGATGTTCCTGGTCTGCACCTGCAGGGAAGAGGGAGAGGTGGGAATGAGAGCACAGAGAAGGGTTTGGGACATCCGAGCGGGATTTGGGACATCCGAGTGGGATTTGGGATATCTGAGCGGGATTTGGGACATCTGCCACTGCTTGGGCTTCCTCCCCTGCCTGCCTGCAGTCTTGGGGGCACTTCCAGGATTGCAGAGCTGCTCCAGCAGCTCTTCTCTTGGCGGGGGGAGGTTGTTTCTCCCTGCTGAATCCTTGCCCCTGTGAGAGGAATTCACAGAGCCCAGGAAATACCAGGAACCGAATTTCTGGCATCCACTCAGGAGGTTCCCCAGTGACTCAGGGAGAAACTGCCCCACTCATGCCCGTGTCCCACAGCCCCTCGTGCCTGTGCCCCCTTGCCAGCCTCACCGTGGGCTGGTACTTCTCACAGTTCTCACACCAGGCTTGCGTGTTCTGCTCCAAGCAGATGCTGCGCTTTAAAATTTGGGCGAACTCGTAATCCTTGGCTGGTTTTTCTGGAGGGAGAAAGGAGAATAACGTCACCTCCCCGAGCACACAAACCTTGACCAACTGAGCTCAGCCAAACCTCTGGGGTTTTCCTCGTAACCACCAACCAGAAGGTCAAGCCCCAAAAGTGTCTTTTGAAAGCCAAAAGCTCGGCTGGTTGGAAACCCACCCCTGGAGCTGAGGCAGCTCCTGGTTGTGGGTGTGCTCCAGCTGGAAAAAATCATGGATGCCAAACCCCACCCAGCTGAGGGGGCTGGGCCCTGCTGTTACCGGTGCTGTCGGGGTAGGAGAGGGTGAAGAGCAGCGTGGAGGACACACGGACAGTCTCCTTCCCACAGCGGCACATGCTGCAGTTCTCCATCTCACAACTGAACAGCTGCCCGATCACAGAGTCCCCCGAGGAGCCAAAGCTGCTGGAAAAACAGCACTGGGATCAGCAGAGATCCCTAAGTTGGGGAGCCACAGCTCCCAAAATCCTTCAGATTCAGAGGAATCAGCCATCTGAGCTGTCCCAACCTTCCAAGCCCCTCCGTAAAGCCTCAAAACAGGTTGTAGGGGGCAGAGGCTCAGCACAATGTTCAAATATGTGAAGTGCTGTAATTCCCACGGATCCCTCAAGGCATGAGTGGCAAGAGAACGTTCCAAGGGATGGGTGGGGTCTCTGGTGAGCAGTCCCCCTCCCCAGCTTGGCTCGTTCCCTGTCCCATCCCCATGGCAGGGCCTCACCTGCTGCCAGCCCCCCTGTAGGCCTGGGGTCCCTCCTGCTCTTGGGTTTCCTGGTGCAGCTGAGTCAGGATGAAGCGGTTCCAGCTCTGAATCAGCCTCCCCAGGTTCACCTTCCCCGTGGCTTCATCTGAATCTGCCAGGATCAAGCCCAGAGCCGACGCCTCCGGGATGGTGCGGAAAGCCCGCAGAAAATTGCTGCCCTGGGCATGGGGCAAGAACAATGAGAACAATGTCCCCAAGGTCAAGTGACAGGAGTTTCCATCTGCCTGCCCAGCACCACACCCTTGGGCAGCCCAGCCCAGCACAGACCTGGCAGGGATCTCCTCTGGACAAATCCAGCATGTGGAAGAGCAAGCCCAGCTCACAGCCCAAGCAGAATTCCTTCTGGCACAGGTGGTTCTGGACCAGGCAGCGAACTGGCTCCAGGAAATACAGGACCTGGGAGAGAACCAGCACTTAGGGGGGCTCTGGGGGGTCACACACAGGGGTTTGGGTGGGACTGGGGCAGCTCCCACCTGGATCATGCAGTTGCAGTAAGCGTTGGGAATGTGGGGCTCCAGCCCTGCGAACAGCGTCTTGTTGTAATGCTTGAAATCAAAATCCTCCAGCCCCAGCTTGGAGTATTTGATGGTGACCTGAGCAGAGATGTGACAGGTGAAAAAAACACCTCCCCATGCATTCTTTTCCCCATTGTGCCCCAGAGCAGCCCCCCAAGGCCAGCACCCACCTTCCTGTACTTCTTGGCCACCCTGTAGAGATGTGGCTCCTCCTCACGCCCGATCGGGGACTCGGGGACTTGGCTGAAGTTGTCAAACTCGTTGTCCATCTCCTTTAACCTGTAAGGAATCTTGGAGCAGGGAGAGAGGAGAAGGGGTGAGCAGCTGAACCCTGAGGTGGGGAGAAACCCCACAAGCAGCTCCTGGGCTTTCCTGCTTCCCTGAATGAGCAAAGGGATCCACCAGAGCACAGTGGGGCCCTCCCTGGACCTGCACCTTCCTGCTGGCAGGGATTTGTCACTGTGGGAAAGCACAGGGCAGTGTTTCCCCAAGGCTGAGGGACGTGCCATGAACCTCCCAACAGCTCAGACCTTCCCTGCTGCCCTCAGAGCCACGGAGGGATGGAGCTGGGAATTCCAACTCCATCCCTCTCCCTGCTCAGGAGAAGCTGCCACATCCAAACTCCACCTGCACCACCCCGAGGGAATGGGATGGGATTCCTGAAACCTGGGGGATCCCTCAGCACGCACAGAGCTCCATCCTCTCCCAGGCTGCAGAGTTCTACCCTCCCAAAAATGCCCCTCCTGGCAGTGGGTACCTGGTTACGGAGCTTGGTCCTGGGGTTTGGGGCGTAGCCGATGAACCCCACCTTCTTCATGGTGCGCAGGATCTCGGGATCCACCGGGGGGGCTCGCCTGGAAACACCCCCTGGCTCAGAGCAGCATCTCCCACCCACCCAAGGGGGGCTCAGGGACCCACCCTGAGGGGGTCCTGAGCATTCCCCCCTCCCCAGGTTTTCATTTTTCATCCCAATAATAGGGAAGCAGTGCTGAGCACGAGGGTTTTAGGGGTAGGAAGAGGGAAAAGGAGATTCCACAGGGGCAGAGCGGAGGCAGGATCCCACTGGGAGTGGGAGGGAGGGAGGGAGGGAGGTTGGACCATGTCCCACCATCCTCACACCTGCACAGTCACACCTCCACCACGGGAAACTCATCTGGTGTTTCCCAGGCAAGCAGGAATGATGCCTTAGGATTCAGCTTTTATATTTTTCAGACCTTGTACTGCTTCAGTGTGTAACTCTACAACTCCACAGCCTGTCAGCTGCTGTTCTCTCATTTTATTTACATGAAACAATTCCTCTCTGAAACCCAAGGACACCTGACTCAAACTCCTAGAGATGTAAACAACAGTGAATTGAGGGGGGGCAAACTTGGAGTAAATAACTCCACTATCTCAGGCTGTAATTGGAGTAAGTTAACTCCATTGCCTGAGGCTGTAATTGGAGTAAGTAACTCCATTACCTGAGGCTGTAATTGGAGGAAATGCCTCCATTACCTGAGGCTGTAATTGGAGTAAGTAACTCCATTACCTGAGGCTGTAATTGGAGGATTAAACCCTGATATGTAAATGCACCAAATTTATAAAAGTGTGAAAAACTCACATCTTGGGTGTAACCTCTGTGCGACTTTACCCAAGGTGCACCCATTGAAATCCTTCAATAAAAACCTGCTTTTAATTTAATTTAATCCCTCTATCCTCTGTTTTAGGCATGAGGAAAGAGAGGGACTGTGCCAGAGTGGGAATCTGGGAATTCTTTCAGTGGGAATTTGGGAATTACCTCGGTGCTGGGGCCGAGTTGGCGGCCGGCCAGTCGGAGAGCAACGCGTCGCTGGTCAGCGGCACCGGGATCAACGACAGAGGCACCAAATCCTGGTTCCAATCCAGGTGTGGCAGCGTGTCCACCATGCAGGGCAGGGCAAAGTCGGTCTCACGGGAGTAGGCGTTGAAAGTGACCTCTGGGGAGTCAGCCCAGAGGTGGACACAGCCCTCAGAGTCACCAAAAGCCAGCGCCTGCTTGCTGGCGCTCACGTCGAAGGTCATGATGAGCGGCCCCACGGTGTTGACGTGGAAGATGTCGGCGGGGTTGGCCAGCCCGGTGGGCTCACAGAACTGGCACTGGCCTGGGGAGGAGGGAAAATGGGGAAATGTGGTGCTAGGAGTGGGTGGGAGGCAGGATGTGATGGCACGCGGGGGGCAGGATGGTGGATGTGGGATGGCGGCGCTTGGGTGAGCGTTGTGGAGTGTCCTGGGTGGGAAGGGAACTACAAGGAGCAAAGTGCAGCTCCTGGTCCTGTGTAGGACAAGCCTAAAAGTTTCCCAGTCCCCAAATCCAAGCACCTGAGAGTGTTGTCTCTGACCTCTCAAATTATGGAACATCCTGAGCTGGATCATCAAGTCCAACTCTTGTTCTTGCATAGGACAAGCCCAAAATTTCCTCAAATCTCCAAATCCAAACACCTGAGAGTGTTGTCTCTGACCTCTCAAATTATGGAATATCCTGATCTGAAAGGAACCCACAAGATCATTGAGTCCAACTCCTGTTCTTGCACAGGACAAGCCCAAAATTTCTTCAAATCTCCAAATCCCAACACCTGAGAGTGTTGCCCCTGACCTCTCAAATTATGGAAAATCCTGATCTGAAAGGAACTCACAAGATCATTGAGGACAACTCCCAGCCCAGCACAGGAAAACCCCAAAAATTCTTCAAATCTCCAAATCCCAGCACCTGAGAGTGGTGTCCAAACACTCTAAAATTATGGAAAATCCTGAGATGAAAGGAACCCACGTGGATCATTGAGTCCAATGCCTGTTCTTGCACAGGACAACGCCAAAAATTCCTCAAATCTCCAAATTCCAACACCTTAGAGTGTTGTCCCTGACCTCTCATAACCCATAAACCTCATTAACCCCATAAACCCCATAACCCCAGGTTTTGGGTTAGGCTTTTCCAGATTATGGGGAGCATTCCTGACACTCCTGGATGCTCCAAACCAGGGAAGGCAGTTCAGGCTTTGCCCTGGGTAAATAAAAAACCCCAAAACGACCCCACAGCAGTGACAGGGGAAGCAGTGAGAGGTTTTGTGCTCGGGCAATTTCCAAGGACAGATAAAGGGGGGAGAGAAAGATTTTAGAAATGGAATTTTAAAGAATTTTTGATAGAAATGTCACGCCCAGCATGACCTCACCTGTCTGGGAGATGATGGCCAGGCGGGAGGTGTAGGTGGGGATGAAGCGCAGGAAGAAGGGGTCGATGTGGACCTGCAGGGGGGTGGTGGCCCTCATCATCCTGAGGTCATAGACCTTGAGGAAACGGTCACAGGCCAGGCCGTTCATGCGGCTGGAGAAGCCACAGGTCACCAGCAGGTTCCCGTGCACGTCAAAGTCCGACAGGCTCCCGGAGTGGGCGTCAAACTCGTGCTCCACCACGAAGGTGCGCAGGTCACGCAGGGACACCTGAGAGGGGAGGGCCTGGCTGTGGTCACCCAGGCTCTGGAGGTCTGGGAAGAGCTGAAATTTGGGGATTTTTCCCTCCCTGAACAGGGGTTACCTTGCCTGAGGTGTGGCCGCAGAAGAAGAAGCGGTTGGATTGCCTCATGATGGTGATGCCGGGCACCTCCACAGTGTACTGGGAGAGAGGTGGGGAGGGCAGAGATCAGCAAAGGGCAGGGAAGGGCAGGGATGGGAGCAGGGATGGGCAGGGATGGAGCAGGGATGAGCAGGGATGGGCAGGGATGGCCAGGGATGGCCAGGGAAAAGCAGGGATGGGCAGGGAAAAGCAGGGATGGACAGGGAAGAGCAGGGATGGGCAGGGATGGAGCAGGGATGGGCAGGGATGGAGCAGGGATGAGCAGGGATGGGCAGGGATGGGCAGGGATGGGCAGGGATGGGCAGGGATGAGCAGGGATGGGCAGGGATGAGCAGGGATGGGCAGGGAAAAGCAGGGATGGACAGGGATGAGCAGGGATGGACAGGGATGGGAGCAGACATGGGCAGAGAAAAGCAGGGATGGACAGGGATGGAGCAGGGATGGGAGCAGGGATGGGAGCAGGGATGGGAGCAGGGATGGGAGCAGGGATGAGAGCAGGGGTGAGAGCAGGGATGAGAGCAGGGATGAGAGCAGGGATGGGCAGAGAAAAGCAGGGATGAGAGCAGGGATGCCCAGGGAAGAGCAGAGATGAGCAGGGAGGAATCCCAGAGCAAAGCTCCAGGGAGCAGCCCCCAGCCCAGCCACACCTTCTGTGTCTCCTGGACAGTGTTGAGGTCCATCTCCAGCACATGGTTCTGCAGCCCAGCCACCAGCAGGGTGTTGTTGTCCGTCAGCAGGAGGCTGTGCATGTCCTCGGATTCGTCCATGCTGGGGGACAGGCAGGACACCCTGAGACCCCTGAGGCTCCTGAGACTCCTGAGAACCCTGAGATCCCTGAGACCCCTGGGAATCCTGAGGCTCCTGAGAGCTCAGAGACCCCTGACACACCTGAGATCCCTGAGGCTCCTGAGACCCCTGACACCCCAGAGACCCCTGAGGCTCCTGACACCTCAGAGACTCCTGAGACCCCTAACACTCCAGAGATCCCTGACACACCTGAGACTCCAAAGACCCCTGACACCCCTGAGACCTTCAACATCCCTGAGACACCTGAGACTCCAGAAACCCCAGACACACCTGACACCCTAGAGTCCCCGACACACCTGAGACCTCCGACACCCCTAAGACTCCTGATGCACCTGAGACCCCTGCAAACCCAGAAACCCCTGACACACCTGAGATGCCTGAGATCCCTGAGACCCCTGAGACCTCTGAGACCTCTGAGACCCTGACACACCTGAGGTTCCTGAGACCCCTCTGGCAACCATGGGGTACGTGGGGAGGTGGGGGAGCTCTGGGGAGGTTCTTGAGAGGTTTGGGAGGCTCTGGAGAGGTTTTGGGAAGATCTGGAGAGGTTTTGGAAGCTCTGGAGAGCTTTTGGGAAGCTGTGGAGACCCCTGACACTCCAGAGTTCCTTGAGACCCCTGAGACCCCTGAATCCCCAGAGACCCCTGACACCCCAGAGACCTCAGAGACCCTGAGGCTCTTGCCACCCCGAGACCCCTGACACACCTGAGACCCCTGACACTCCCCACACCGCTGACACACCTGAGACCCCTGAGACCCCTGTCCAGCCCTTGGAGGGGCCAGGAGCACTCACAGGTAGTCGAAAATGATGAGGCCTCCCCGGGACAGGTACTTGAGGTTGGATTTGGTGAGGAAGAGGACGCCGTTCTCCAGGCTCTGGATCTGGCGGATGTCGTCGCTGCTGTTCACCTGGAAGGAGGAGTAGCGCTCCAGAGTGGGCCCGAAGAAGGAGGTGGCGTGGCCCTGAAAGGAGAGGGGACAGGGATGTCACAACCCCATGTCCCAGTGCGTGTGACACAGCCGAGTGTTGCTTCATCCTCTGCCAGATCCTGGATTTTCCAGGTTACGGGGGCATTCCTGACACTCCAGGGAAGGCAGCTCAGGCTTTTCCCTGGATAAACAAAAAATCCCTGCATGTCCCCTCTGCCCTGAAAGCAGAGGGGACAGAGATGTCACAACTCCATGTCCTGGTGGGTGTGACACAGCTGAGCCTGACTTCATCCTCTGCCAGATCCAGGTTATGGGGGTTTTCCCCTCTAGAGCTTCCAAAACCTCTCCAGAGCTTCCCACAACCTCTCCAGAACCTCCCTAAACCTCTCCAGAGCTTCCAAAACCTTCACAATACCTTCCAGAACCTCCCAAAACTTCTCCAGAGCTCCCCAAAACCTTCTCAGAACTTCTCCATAGCTTCCCAAACCTCTCCAGAACCTCCCAAAACCTCTCCAGAGCTTCCAAAACCTCTCCAGAGCTTCCAAAACCTTCCCAGATCTTCCCAAAACCTCTCCAGAGCCTTCCCAAACCTTTCCAGATCTTCTCAAACCTTCCCAAAACCTCTCCAGAGCTTCCAAAACCTCTCCAGAGCTTCCAAAACCTTCCCAGATCTTCCCAAAACCTTCCCAGATCTTCCCAAAACCTCTCCAGAGCCTTCCCAACCCTCTCCAGATCTTCTCAAACCTTCCCAAAACCTCTCCAGAGCTTCCAAAACCTTCCCAGATCTTCCCAAAACCTTCCCAGATCTTCCCAAAACCTCTCCAGAGCCTTCCCAACCCTCTCCAGAGCCTCCCCAGAGCTCCCCCAGCTCCCCACGTACCCCGTGGTTGCCGACCCAGAGCATCTCCTCGTGCAGGTCGAAGTGCGCCACGGCCACGGGCACGCCGACCTCAGAGACGGCCGTGTGCAGCTCGCTGTAGATGCCCTCCATCAGGGGCACGGGGTCGGGCACCGGGAGCCCCTCCAGGGCCACCCCCTCGGGGTCCAGCTCCACCAGGTTGGGGTTCAGGTGCGGGTCCAGCACCGGCTCCAGCGCGGGGTGCAGGGGAGGAGCGAACTCGGCCAGGGAGGGGTTGAGGCCCTCGAAGTTCATGGTGGGTCCTGGACCTGGAGAGGGGGGACAGAGGGACAGGGGAGTGGGTCAGGGACAGCTGGGGGGGCTGGAACCGGGGATGGGATGGGATGGGAACTGGGATTACCAGGGAATGGGATGGGGGCAGGAATGGGGGTGAGGGGTTGAGGCCCTCGAAGTTCATGGTGGGTCCTGGAGCTGGAGAGGGACAAGGGGTGGGTCAGGGAGAGCCAGGGGGAGCTGGAACCAGGGATGGGATGGGGGAACCAGGGATGGGACGGGGGAACCGGGCATGGGAACTGGGATCACCAGGAGCGAGGGGCAGGAACGGGGATTGAGGGGCGGGAACGGCAGCCGGGATCTCCGTTCCGGTGGTGAGGGGCAGTGCTCGGTAGGGCCTGGGATGTAAAGTTCCTGCCCCAGGGGGTGATCAGAGCCTGGGCATGGACGGGGGAAGGGGCTGGGGTGGTCCCTGGGCACCGGGCACCATCCTTGGGCACCGGACAGAGATCCCTGGGTACCGAGCATGGGTCCCTAAGTACCAGGCAGGGGTCTCTGAGCACTGGGCACCGGGCAGGCGTCCCTGGGTACCGGGCACTGTCCCTGGGCACCGGGGACGGGTCCCAGGACACCGGGCACTGATCCCTGGGCACCGGGCAGCATCCGGGCTAACCGGGAAGCAGCCCAAGATGCCAGGCAGCCTCCCGCGGATACCGGGCAGTGCTCCCAGAGCACGGAACAACCTCCAGAGGAAGCAGGCAGTGTCCCAAGGCACCGGGCAGTGTCCTAAGGCACTGGGCAGCCAAACCGGGTCCCGCCCCGCCGCACCCCCAGGGCTCCGGGCCAGCTCCGCACCCTCCGCCTTTATCACCGCGACCCCACACCGATCTCGCCGGCGGGACCGGCGCTATCAGCGCCCGCAGTCCCAGGAGTGGTGCCGGGCGGGGCACACGGGGGGTCCCGTCCCGACCGAGCCCCGGAGCCGCCGCCAAACCCACACCCCGCCGCGCCCGCCGTTACCGAGCCGCCGCGGGCAGAGCCACGCCGGGGCCGCGCTGCCGGGCTCGTCCCGCTGCGCCGCCGCGGCCGGGCCGGGGCCGGGGCCGCTCCCGCCGTCGCTACGGCAACCGCGCCCCTTGCCCGGTAAACCGGGGCCGCCCCGCGCCGCTGACCAATGGCAGCGCAGAGCGTCGGGGTGTTGACCAATCAGCGCCCGAGGAAGGCGGGACTATGCAGCGCGGCGGGACGGGGCGGCGCACGGGACAAAAAGGCTGCGATCGGCTGGTTCGTGGCGGGGGAGCCCCGGGGAGAGCCCCGGGGAAAGTCCCGGGACCACCGGGAGCCTCTCGGAGCCCCTCGGAGCCCCAGGCGCTGCTGAGCCGTGCGGCGGCTGCGGTCTATGGGGTCCTACGCAGCGTTCCCGGTTACCTACGAGAGCCTACCGTGTGTCACGGAGCAGCCCGGGGCGTCCCACGGTGCCCGCGGGTGTCTGGCACCCCTCGGGGCCCCCAAGCGTCCCCAAGTGTGCCGCGCAGTCCTTGGCATTCCTACACAGCGTGCACGGGGGTCCCACAATGTTCCAAGGGGTCCCTCAATGTCCCCTAGGGTCCCACCGTGTCTCCAGTATCCCATGGGGTCCCCAAAGCGTCCCCAGATGCCTTTCAGTGTCCCTAAGTGTCCTTTGGTGTCCCTCAATGTCTCCCCCCGTCCCCGGTGTCCCTCAGCCCCCCCGATGTCCCCAAATGTCCCCAAATGTCCCCAAGTGTCCCGGCCGTGTCCCCTCCCCGCTGCCCCCGTGCCCGGCCCATCCCCGCTGCCCGCGGCGCTCCCGGTGCCGGGGAAAGCCGGGGGCAGCCCCGGCGGGCGGGGCGGGAAGCGCCGAAGCCGCCGCCACGGAGCCGCCGAGATTGCGGCAACACCGCCCGGCCCGGCCCGGCCCGGGACAACGGGGGGACAATGAGGGGACACCGAGGGGACACCACGGGGACAATCAGGGGACACTGGGGAGATACCAGGGGACACCCGGGAATACCGAGGGGACACCGAGGGGACAATGGGGTGATAACGAGGGGACACCCGGGAACACCGGGGGGACACCAAGGGGACACAGAAGGGACAACGTGGGGACACCGGGAAGATACCGGGGACACCCGGGAACACCGGGGGGACACCAAGGGGACACCGGGGGGACACCAAGGGGACACCCGGGAACACCGGCTCGGACACAGCGGCACCGGAGAGCGGCCACGCCGGGGCTCCGCCGCTCCCCGGTGCACCGAGGGGGCGCCCGGTGCTGCCGGTGGCTCCCATCCCGCCCGGAACTGCCCCGGGTTTTCCTGCCCGTCCCATCCCGCGAGGTCCCGTCCCGGTGCGACGGGCGCAGCGCGGAGACCCCGGCCCGGTATCGGTTCTGCTTTCGGGGGGAGGCGCCAGGGCAGGAGCACCTGCCCCGGGATTCCCCACCTGCCGCCGCCCCATAAGAGAAGCGGCGGCGGCGCACACCGAGCAGCGATGGCTCCGCTCCGCCGCCTCTGCCTGTGCCTGCTCCTCGCGCTGCTGCCGCCGCCTCCCGCCGCACCGGCACCGGCACCGGCACCGCTCCGCCGGCCGGACTGGGCCGCCTGCCGGGTGCTGTCCCGGGAGCTGTCGCGGCTGCTGGGGGCGGTCAGAGAGCCGTACCCGGTGCTGGTGAGAACCGGGGGATCGGAAAACAACGGGGGGACTCGGGAGGCACCGGGGCTCAGCCAGAGCACCGGGAGTTCTGCCGGGGCACCGGAGGGCTCGGCCGGAGAGAGCGGGAGCTCCGCTGGGGAGACCGGGAGTTCGGAAAGCGCCGGGAGCACGGCCGGGGAGAGCCAGGATTCGGCCGGTGCACCGGGGGGCTCGGGAAGCACCGGGGGCATCGAGAAGGACCGAGGGGCTCGGGAAGCACCGGGGGGCTCAGCCAGAGCGCCGAGGAGCTCGGGAAGCATCGGGGGACTCCACCGGGGGCACCGGAGGACTCGGGAAACACCGGGGGCTCGGGAGGCACCGGGGGCCCGACCGGGGAGTGCCGGGACTCGGCCGGTGCACCGGGGGACTCGGGAAGGACCGGGGGGCTCGGCCGCGACGGGCGGGAGGCTCGGAAAGCACCGGGAGCTCGGGAAGCACCGGGGAGCTCGGCCAGGGGCAGCGGGAGCTCGGCCTGGGGCACCGGGAGGCTCGGGAAGCACCGGGAGGTGCGGGCTCATCGCGGCGGGGGTGACACAGGGGCGGGGGGGGTTCGGTGTCCCGGTCGTACCGGAGACGTGAGCACCGGCCCCGATCGCTGCTCCAGGAGGGGCTGCAGCTGCTGGAGGAGGAACCCCAAAATTGGCCCCCCCGGATCCGCTGCAGCGACGCCTGCGACCCCCTGAGCCTGGAGAGCAACCACACGGTACCGACAGCGCCGAGGGCACCGGGAGGGCTCCGGGATCACCGGGGGGACCCCAGGGATGCTGGGGGTTCACCTGGGCACCCCAGGTGTGCTCGGGGGTGTCGCTGAGGGTGCCTGGGGGGTCCCAGGGGTGCCCGGAGGTCCCAGGGGATGCTCTGGGGTTCACCTGGGGGGGGCCTGGGGATGTCTGGGGGTCCCAGGGGATGCTCTGAGGATAAACCTGGGGGTCCCAGAAGGGTCCTAGGGGATGGTCTGGGGTTCACTTGGGAGGTCCTAGGGATGTCTGGGTGTCCCAGGGGTGCTGGGGGATGCACTTGGGGGTCCCCAGGAAAGCTGCTGGATTAATTTGAGGGTCCTGGGGATGTCTGGGGGGTCCCAGGGATGATGAGGATGAAGCTGGGGGTCCCAGAGGGCTCCCAGGGATGCTGGGGGATGCACTCGGGGGTCCCAGAAGTGTCCCAGGGATGCACTTGGGGGTCCTGGGGATGTCTGGGGGGTCCCAGGGATGATGAGGATGAAGCTGGGGGTCCCAGAGGGCTCCCAGGGATGCTGGGGGATGCACTCGGGGGTCCTGTGGGTCCTGTGGGGGTTATGGGGATATCCTGGACCCCCACCTCACCCCCCTGCTCCCCCAGCTCTGCCTGCAGCGCATCCGCCAGGCGCTCCAGCACTACCGGGACCTGCTGGGCTCTGACATCTTCCAGGAGCTGCCGCAGCCGCAGCTGGAGAGCACCATGGAGCAGCTGCTGCGCCTCGTGCAGGTCAGCACCGCGGGCAGCCCGGCCCTCAGGGACCCCAAATGGCCCTCAGGCTCCCCAGATGTCCCTCAGGGACCCTCAGTGGCCCTCAGGGACCCCAGATGTCCCTCCGGGACCCTCAGTGGCCCTCAGGCTCCCCAGATGTCCCTCAGGGACCCCAAATGGCCCTCAGGCTCCCCAGATGTCCCTCAGGGACCTTCAGTGGCCCTCAGGGACCCCAAATGTCCCTCAGGCTCCCCAGATGTCCCTCAGGGACCCTCAGTGGCCCTCAGGCTCCCCAGATGTCCCTCAGGGACCCCAAATGGCCCTCAGTGACCCTTAACGTCCCCCAAATGTCCTTGAGGGTCCCTCAGGGTCCTCAAATGTCCCACCCTGTCCCACAGTGTCTCTCAGCATCCCAAATGTCCCTCAGTGACCCTCAGTATTCCCCAGTGACCCTCAGTGTCCCCCGGGGGGGTCACACAGGTCCCCCCTGACCCCGCCCTGTCCCCTCTGTCCCCTCAGGACGGGCACGGTCGCCCCCCCCGGCACCTCCTGGCCCCCACCGATCTTTGGGAGCAGCCGGTGAAGCGGCACCTGGCCCTGAAACGGCTCCGCTCCTTCTCCGCCCTCATCGGCCGCGTCTTCAACCACGGAGCCCGCTGAGACCCGACCCGACCCGACCCGACCCGACCCGACCCGACCCCCGGCTACCGACCCCCGGCTACCGACCCCACCCCCGGACCCCGCCCTTATTTATCACCCCCCGCCCTTATTTATCACCGCCCACCCTCGGACACCGCCCCCCCCCTTATTTATCGCCCCCCCCCTTATTTATCACCCCCCCCCCCATTTATTTATCGCCCCCCACCCCCCGGACGCCGCCCCCCCCTCCTATTTATCGCCACCACCCCCTTATTTGTCACCCCCCCCGCCTCTATTTATCGCCCCCTCCCCCCTTATTTATCGCCCCCCCCCCCCATTATTTATTGCCCCCTCCCGGGGTTATTTATGATTGGAGCCGTTCCTTTATTTATCTCGGGTATTTATCAGTTTCTAATAAAGCTCCCAAAGAGAGCAGAGAGCAGCGAGTGCGTGTAGGGGGCTGGGGGGTAGGAAGGGGTTAATTTACAGAGAGGAGGGTGAGGAGGGGGTCTCTGGAGGCGAAGAGACCGGGGAGGGGTCCCGGGAAGGAAGAGACTGAGGAGGGGTCCCTGGGAGGGACTGGAGAGGGGTCCCAGGAAGGGACCAGGGAGGGGTCCTCTGAAAGGAAGAGACTGAGGAGGGGTCCCTGGGAGGGAAGGGACTGGGGAAGGGTCCCCAGAACAGAAAGGGTTGGGGAGGGGTCCCTGGAAGAGAAGGGACCGAGGAGGGGTCCCCGGAAGAGAAAGGGCTGGGGAGGGGTCACTGGAATGGAAGGGATTGAGGGAGGGGTCCCCGGAAGGGACCGGGGAGGGGTCCCTGGGAAGGGTCCCCACAAAAGAAGGGGCTGAGGAGGGGTCCCTGGGAGGGAGGGGACCGGGGAGGGGTCCCCGGAAGGGGTTCCTGGAATGGAAGGGACTGGAGAGGGGTCCCTGGAAGGGGAGGGGTCACTGGAAGGGAAGGGACTGAGGAGGGGTCCCCGGAAAGGAGGGGACTGGGGAGGGGGCCCTGGAAGGGGACTGGGGAGGGGTCACTGGAAGGGGCTGGGGAGGGGTCTCTGGAAGGGGTCCCCGGGAGGGGAGGGGTCACTGGAAGGGGAGGGGTCACTGGAAGGGAAGGGAGTGAGGAGGGGTCCCCGGAAAGGAGGGGACTGGGGAGGGGTCACTGGAAGGGGCTGGGGAGGGGTCCCTGGAAGGGGAGGGGTCACTGGAAGGGAAGGGACTGAGGAGGGATCCCCGGAAAGGAGGGGACTGGGGAGGGGTCACTGGAAGGGGTCCCCGGGAGGGGAGGGGTCACTGGAAGTCGCTGGCGTCGATGTGCAGCGGGGGGAGGTCGGTGAACAGGGAGGGCACCGAGGGCAGGGCCGAGTCCTCGGGCTGCGGCAGGAACGGATCGTGCTGGGCCAGGAGAGCCGCGCTGCCTGCGGGGGGACAGGGACAGCTGAGTGACAGGGGGACGGGGACAGGGGACAGCTCAGTGACAGGGGGACGGGACGGGACAGGGGACAGCTGAGTGCCAGGGGGACAGGGCAGGGACAGCTGAGTGCCAGGGGGACAAGGACAGGACAGGGGACAGCTGAGTGCCAGGGGGACAAGGACAGGGGACAGCTGAGTGCCAGGGGGACAGGGACGGGACAGGAGACAGGGGACAGCTGAGTGCCAGGGGGACAGGGACAGGACAGGGGACAACTGAGTGCCCGGGGGACAGGGACAGGGGACAAGGGACAGCTGAGTGCCAGGGGGACAGGGCAGGGCTCAGGGACAGGGCAGGGACAGGGGACAGCTCAGTGCCCATAGGGGACAGGACAGGGCCCAGGGGGACAGGGCAGTGCCCAGGGGACAGCTCAGTGCCCTGGGGGACACCTTAATGCTCGGGGGGGCACCTCAATGCCCAGGGGGACAGGGCAGTGCCCTGGGGGACACTTCTGTGCCCAGGGGACACCTTGGTGCCCAGGAGAAACCTCTGTCTCCTCCCCAGCCCCAGCCACTCACCAGGGCTCAGCTGGAAGTTCTCCTCCAAGCTCTCCTCCAAGCTGTCCTCCAAGGTTGCCACCACGTCCGGCATCAGCTCGGCCACTCCCAGTGTCCCCAATGTCCCCAAGGTCCCCGAGGGTGGCTCCAGCCCCTCCAGCAGCTCCTGCATGTCCTGTCCCCCATGCAGCAGCAGCTCCTGCATGTCCTGTCCCCCTGTCAGCAGCTCCAGGTCCCTCAGCTCTGCTGGCAGTGTCCCCTGCTCCTCGGGGACCCGCGGTGGCTCTGCTGTCCCCTGCAGTGTCCCCAAGTCCCCTGAGGCCACCTGCAGCCCCCCAGGCAGCACCTGCACGCTCCCCACAGCTCCTGGTGCCACCTGCAGTGTCCCCTGGAGGTTGGGGACTCCTGATGTCACCTGTGGTGGCTCCAGGCTTTGGGGTTGTGGTTGTAGTGTCCCCAGGCCTGTGGCCATCACCTGAGGTGTCCCCAGGTTCCCAAGGGTGACCCGTGGTGTCCCTGGGCTCGTGGCCATTCCTTGAAATGTCCCCAAGTTCCCAGGGGTGACCTGTGGCATCTCTGGGCTCGTGGCCACCATCTGCAGAGTCTGAGGTGTCCCCAAGTTCCCAGGGGTGACCCGAAGTGTCCCTGGACTCACGGTCACCCCTTGAAGTGTCCCCAAATTCTCAGGGGTGACCTGAAGTGTCCCTGGACTCACGGTCACCCCTTGAAGTGTCCCCAAATTCTCAGGGGTGACCTGAAGTGTCCCTGGACTCACGGTCACCCCTTGAAGTGTCCCCAGGATCCCAGGGGTGACCCGTGGCATCCCTGGGCTCGTGGCCACCCCCTGAGGTGTCCCCAGGTCCCCAGGTGTCCCCTGCCCTCGGGGCTGCAGCTGCAGCGTCTCCAGGTTCTCCGTGGCCACCAGCAGCTCCTCCTCGGTCTGACGCCGGTTGGGCGGCCTGGAGGGACAGACAGAGGGGTCGGGGTTGGGATTGGGGTGAGGGTTTGGGGATTGGGGTTTTGGGGCAGGGATTGGGGTTTGGGGTCAGGGTCAGGGATTTGGGTTTGGGGTCAGGGATTGAGGTCAGGGATTGGGGTCAGAATAGGGGTCAGGGATTGGGGTCAGAGTTGGGGACTGGGGTCAGAGTTGGGGTCAGGGATTGGGGTCAGGGATTGGGGTCAGAATAGGGGTCAAGGGTTGGGGTCAGGGATTGGATCAGGGATCAGGGTCAGTGATCGAGATCAGGGATCAGGGTCAGAGTTGGGGATTGGGGATCAGGGTTGGGATCAGAGTCAGGGATCAGGGCCAGGGATTGGGGTCACTGTCAGGGATTGGGGTCATGTTCAACCAGGGATTGGGGTCAGGGCTCAGGGTCAGGGGACCCCACAGCCCTACAGAGGTGTCCCCTCACCTGGAGGACACACGGATGAGGCGCCGGTTCAGGTACTTCTGGGACTCGCTCAGGTTCCCTGGGGACAAAGAGAGACATAAGGGGGGTGCCCTGGCTCAGTCCCAGCCCGTGCCAGGCCGTGCCAGGCCATGCCAGCCCATGCCAGGCCATGCCAGGCCGTGCCAGGCCATGCCAGGCCGTGCCAGCCCATGCCAGGCCGTGCCAGCCCATGCCAGCCCATGCCAGCCCATGCCAGGCCGTGCCAGGCCGTGCCAGGCCGTGCCAGGCCGTGCCAGGCCATGCCAGGCCATGCCAGCCCATGCCAGGCCATGCCAGGCCGTGCCAGCCCATGCCAGGCCGTGCCAGCCCATGCCAGGCCGTGCCAGGCCGTGCCAGGCCGTGCCAGGCTGTGCCAGGCCGTACCCTCCAGCCTCTGGCTGTAGTAGGGCCCGAAAGCCTCGTCCCGGGGGATGTTGGGGTACAGGAACTTGAGGGGGTTTTCTGGATTCTTCTCCTCCAGGCTCATGTGGTAGTCACGGATGATGTCGGGCAGGGCCAGGGACACCAGCTCCGAGGCTGTGTAGGGTTCCACGGCGTGGAAAGTGGGGGACCCTGCAGGGGGGACAGCGGGGGTCAGCTGGAGGGGTGGCACCATCATCCCTGTGTCCCACAGAAAGCTGGGCTGGGGATGGGAATTCATTCTTGTTCATTTTTAACCTAAATCTGAATCCAGCTCCACCATTCTCGTCCATTTTTAACCTAAACCTAAATTCAGCTTCACCATTCTTGTCCATTTTTAACCTAAATCTAAATTCAGGTTCCCCATTTTCATTAATTTCTAACCTAAATGTGAATTCAGCTCCACCATTCTCGTCCATTTTTAACCTAAACCTGAATTCAGGTTTCCTATTCTCGTCCATTTTTAACCTAAACCTGAATTCAGCTTCACCATTCTTGTCCATTTTTAACCTAAACCTGAATTCAGGTTTCCTATTCTCATCCATTTTGAACCTAAATCTGAATTCAGCTTCACCATTCTCGTCCATTTTGAACCTAAATCTGAATTTAACCTAAATCTGAATTCAGGTTCCCCATTCTCATCCATTTTGAACCTAAATCTGAATTTAACCTAAATCCGAATTCAGGTTCCCCATTCTCATCCATTTTGAACCTAAATCTGAATTTAACCTAAATCTGAATTCAGGTTCCCCATTCTCATCCATTTTGAACCTAAATCTGAATTTAACCTAAATCCGAATTCAGGTTCCCCATTCTCATCCATTTTGAACCTAAATCTGAATTAATCCTCTTGCTTGCTAAACTTCAGGGGAGGGAGGTTTATCTTCTTTGCCTTACAGTGGATCTGAACCTCCAGGGTCTCCCCAAAATTTGCTCAGGACGTGATAAACCTCACCATGGACTTGGAAAACCCCCTCTCTCCACAGAGGCTTCCACTGCTCCAGGGGGGTTCTGGGGGGGTTCCTGGAGGGTTCCCTCACCTGTCTCGTGGTGCTCCACCCACGTGAAGGTGACACCACCCAGGACGCTCTCGCTGAAGCGCAGCAGGAACGTCCCCGTCCTCTTGGACTTGAGCAGTTTCTCCTCCTGCTTGCGGCTCACGAAGCCCAGGATGAGTCTGGGGGAGGCACTGTCAGCTCCTGTGGACCCCCAGACCCCTCCCCAGCAAGCCCAGCCCTGCTCCTACCCATTCTTCCAGAGCTGCTTGAGGTGCTCCTGGAGCAGCCCCAGGATCCCGTCCAGCCAGGCCCAGAAGGAGAAACCGGAGGCTCCATCCTGAGGGAGGGGACAGGGGGACATGGATGGACACAGGGACATGGGGAGGACATGGAGGGATGGGGGACACGGAGGGACATGGTGGGGACATGGTGGGGACATGGTGGACACGGTGGGGACGTGGGGATGGAGGGGACAAGAAGGGACATGGAGGGACATGAGGACATGGAGGGACAGGGGGACATGGGGACATGGATGGACACAGGGACATGGGGAGGACATGGAGGGATGGGGGACATGGGGAGGACATGGTGGGGACATGGGGATGGAGGGGACAGGAAGGGACGTGGAGGGACAGGGGGGACATGGGGAGGACAGGAAGGGACATGGGGAGGACAGGAAGGGACATGGGGAACATGAAGGGACATGGGGACATGAGGACATGGAGGGATGGGGGGACATGGAGGGACATGGAGGGACATGGGAACATGGAGAGGACATGGAGGGACATGGGAACATGGAGGGATGGGAAGACAGGGGGACGTGGAGGGATAGGAGGGACAAGGAGGGGACGTGGCCATGGGGACATGGAGGGACAGAGGCAACAGGGCCATGGGGACAGAGGGACAGGCCCTACTGACCTTTGAGAACTTGTGCCAGGCCACGGTGCTGTCCGGTGATGGCTTCGAGCCTTGGGGTGAGAGCAGAGTAAGGGGGGACAGCCATGTCCCCTGCTGTCCCCTGGTGTCCCCTGGTGTCCCCACGTGTCCCTGGCCTTACCCAGGAGTTTCTTGGCCAGCATCAGGAGGTTGTCCCGGCTGAGGCCCCGCTCGGCCACGCTCTGGAACTGCCAGCTCAGCACCTCGGCCAGCCGGGGCCACGGGGCTGGGGGCGGGGACGAGAAGAACTGCTGGGCCTGGGGACACGGAGGGGACACGGGGGACATGGGGTGAGCGGGGTCCAGGACAGTGGGAGGGGAGGAGGACATGGGATGGGGACACGGGATGGGGACAGGGACAGCAGGAGGGCACATAGGGAGAGGATGGGGACAGTGGAAGGGGACTGGAACAGAGGATGGGGACAGGGAGAAAGGATGGGGACAGGGACAGGAGCAGAGGAGGGGGACATGGGGAGGAGATGGGGACAAGGGGAGAGGATGGGGACAGCGGGAGGGGATGGAGACATGCACTGGAGTAGGGAATGGGGACATGGAGGGGACAGGAACATTGGGAGAAGATAGGAGGAGGACATGGGTAGGGAAGGGGGACACGGCACAGGAGCGGGGCACGGGGATCAGACAGAGGACCAGGGGATGGGGACATGTGGCAGGGGACAGGGACAGGGACAAGGGATGGGGACAAGCACTAGGGCAGGGGACAGGGATTAAGGGATTAAGGGACCAGGGGATGGGGATAAGTGGCAGGGGATGGGGTTCAAGGGATGGGGACAGGGACCAAGGACAGGCACCAAAGCAGGGGATGGGACAAGGACCAAGGACAAGGACAGGGGACGAGGCAGGGCAGGGCACTGGGACCAGGGGACCACCTGGGATGGGGCAGGGACTGGGCCCAGATTTGGGGACAGGGCACAGGGGACACCAGGACAGAGACAGGGCTAGGGAGGGGACAGGGAGCAGCACAGGGGACACGAGGCAGGGGTGGCACAGGGCCAGGGGGTCCCGCTCGCCTTGGGGTCAGAGCTGAGCATGTTGAACCAGAGGATGGAGGCCCAGGCACTGGAGAACTGGTTGTTGTTGGAGATGATGACAAAGGGCAGCGTGGTGGCCTGGGGAGGAGGGGACAGGGGCTCAGGCTGGCTGTCCCCAGCCCCCCCTGGCTGTCCCCAAACCCCCCAAGCCCCCCCAGCCCTCACCTCCAGCTCCAGCTCCAGCCCGCAGTAGGCGTAAGCCAGCGTGAAGGTGATGAGATGCAGCTCCTCTGTCACAACCAGGGGACCCTGTGGGGAGGTGACACCGCTGTCACCGCCCGGCCTGGCCCCCCCGCGGCCCCCCCAGCCCCATCCCGTGCCCACCTCGCCGCTGGCACCTTTGCCCTTGCCAGCCCTGCTGTCCTTCTGCTCCTTCAGGGTCTGTTGGGGATGGCAGAGTCAGCCCCGGGTGTGGGGGGATCCTCACCGTGCCCCCCACCCTGGGGGGGATTTGGGGGTCTGGGGGGTCCGGGGGGGTCCCTACGAGGTACTGGAAGTCGCAGACCAGCCCCTCCTGGGGACTGTCCCCGGCCAGGAGCGTTTTGCTGCTCGATGTCAGGATGTTGAACCGGCGGAACCTGCGGGGCACAGGCGGGAGGTGGGAGGGGGTCAGGAGGGCAAATGGTGGGCTCGGGACGCCCAGGAGGGCAAATGGGGGGCTCGGGACCCCCAGGAGGGCAAATGGGGGGGTCGGGACCCCCGGGAGGGCAAATGAGGGGCTCGGGACCCCCGGGGTGGGGTCGCAGCCCCTCCAGCGCTGTCCCAGCTCTCACCCTTTGATGTTGGGAGGGTCCCTGCAAGAGATAAGGGAGGGGTCAGGGCCGGTGGGACACACATAATATTGTAATATTTAAATTACATTATATTTATATTTATTATAATATCTAAATTCTTAGTTTGTTCTATATAATTTTTACCATAATTTAACAATTTAAAATTTGAATAAATTAAATGATATAATTATTTATAATTATTATTTAATTTAATAAATCAAATAAATTAATTTGATAAATGAAAAATTAATGCGTATATAATACAATTATTTGTAATCAATATTTAATTAAATAAATTAATCTAAAAATAAATTAATACATTAAATAATATAATTATTTGTAATCATTATTTATTTTAACAAATTAAAAAATGTAATTTAATACATTAAATTTGAATAAATTAAATAATACCATTCTTTACAGCTATTAATTTATTTAATAAAATAAATAATACAATTATTTATAATTATTATTTAATTTAGTAAAATAAAAATTTAATATATAAATAATGTATTTATAATTATTTAATTGAAACAATTAAACAATATAATTATCCATAATTATTATTTAATTTAATAAATCGAATAATTAAATTTGATAAATAAATAATTTAATATATTAAATAATATTATATAATAGTTATTTAATTGAATCAATTAAACAATATAATTATCCATAATTATTATTTAATTTAATAAATCGAATAATTAAATTTGATAAATAAATAATTTAATATCTCAAATTTTATTTATTTCTTACTATTTAATGTAATAAACGAAATAATTTACTTTAACAACCTAAACAATTCCATTTAATTTAATAACCCTTTGGAGCCCGAGAGGTTTCCCATCCTCCTGCCCCCTGCCGGCCCCACCTGTCGATGTGGATCCGGGCCTCCATGCGGTGGTTGCGGTCGTGCAGCCTCACCAGCAGGCGGGCCCGGCTCGAGAACTTCCCGGCGGTTCGGAGCACCAGGGGCCGCTTCCCGGCGTTGGGGGTGCTGGGCTGCTGCTCCACCACGAAGGCGCTGGGGAAAATGGGGGTTCAGGGCTGCCTGAGACCCTCCTGTCCTCTCCGGGCTGCCCCAGACCCCCCTGTCCTGCCCCAGACCCCCCACTCCTCCCTGAGACCCCCCCAGACCCCCTGTCCTGCCCCAGACCCCCCACTCCTCCCCGAGACCCCCCCAGACCCCCCTGTCCTGCCCCAGACCCCCCCATCATCCCCGTCCTGCCTTGAGACCCCCCCTGTCCTCCCCGGGCTGAAAATCCTGGCAAATCCCAGGTTGGAGGGAAGCCATGCAGGTTTAACTCCTGGTTTGGGCATGGGACACCCCCAAAATCTGTCCTGTCTTAAATCTCAATGTTGGAGTGGTGTCCAAACACCCAGAGATGGAAGGGATCCATCAGGATGATCTCCAACTCCTGGCTTGGCATGGGACAACCCCAAAATCTCCTAAATCCCAATGTTGGAGTGGTGTCCAAACAACCAGAGATTGAAGGGACCCATCAAAAGTCCAACTCCTGGCACAGGATAACCCCAAAACCTGCCCTGTCCTAAATTTCAACATTTGAGTGGTGTCCAAACACCCAGAGCTGGAAGGGACCATCAGGATCAAAGTCCAGCCCAGCACAGGACACCACAAATTTCTCCCCAAATCCCAGAGCATTGTCCAAACCCTCCCTGACCTCCTGAATTACAGAATACCCAGAGCTGCAAGGGACCCATGAGGATCATCCAGACCCTGCACAGACACCCCAAAATCCCACCCTGTTGTTGTCCAAACACTCCCAGATCTCTGTCAGCTTTGGTCACCATTCCCTGGAGACCTCTGGAATCATCCAGAGCTGCAAGGGACCCATGAGGATCACTGATCTCATTCCAGACCCTGCAGAGACACCCCAAAATGCCACCCCATTGTTGTCCAAACACTCCTGGAGCTCTGTCACCCTCGGTCACCATTCCCTGGAGAGCTTCCCCAGTGATTTTCCCCCAAATCCCAGAGCATTGCCCCAACCCTCCCTGACCTCTTGAATTACAGAATACCCAGAGCTGGACGGAACCCATCAGGACTATTGATCCCACTCCAGACCATGCACAGACACCCCAAAACGTGCCTGGGAGTGTTGTCCAAACACTCCTGGAGCTCTGTCACCCTTGGTCACCATTTCCTGGAGACCTCTTGAGTCACCCAGAGCTGCAAGGAACCCATGAGGATCATTGATCCCACTCCAGACCCTGCACAAACACCCCAAAATGTGCCTGGGAGTGTTGTCCAAACACTCCTGGAGCTCTGTCACCCTCGGTCACCATTCCCTGGGGGGCTTCCCCAGCTCTCCACCACCCTCTGGGGGGAAGAACCTTTTCCTGCTCTCCACCCTGGAGCCCTCCTGGCCCAGCCCACCTCTTGAGCAGGTGCGTGAGCTGCTCCTGCAGCCTCTGCTCCAGCAGGGGCGTCTCTGCCACCAGCGGGTCCCTGGCGTAGGTCACCTTTTGTCGCAGGTCCCCCAGCGCCCGCAGGAGCTGCCGCAGCTGGAACAACCCCTGGCCCAACTCCGTGAACCTGCGGGGTTCAGGGACCTCAGAGGGGTTCAGCTGCAGCCCCCCCGAGCCCCCCCACAAGCCCCCCAAATCTTACCAGGTCTCCAGCGGGCGCAGGTTGGTGTCGGCAGAGGCCCCCAGGCACAGGTGCTGCTGCCGCACCCTCCAGCCCCCCAATTCCTGCTGCAGCAGCTCCTGCAGGGTCTCACTGCGCCCCAAAAGCTGCTGCATTTGAGCCAGCACCTCCTGAAGGGAGATTTGGCTTTGAATGGGGTGCTCAGGGTGGGTAGGACCCCCCCCCCCAAAAAACCCAGCCCGACCTCCCCCTCCTCACCCGCCGCTGCCGGTCCAGGTTCTGCAGTTTGGCTTGGAGGGATTGGAGCTCCTGGAGGTACCCGGGGTCCCGGTTCCTCTCCTCACCTGAGGGCAGCGGGGCTCGCTCAGGGTTTTGGGGGGCTCGCAGGGCAGTTCCCACCCCCCCCACCTCCATCTCCCCGGTGTGAGGCTCACCTGGCTGGTAGTGCACCTTGAAGCAGAAGTCGAAGGCATCCTGCAAATCCTCCAGGTGCCTGAAGGCTCGTTCGGCTTCCTGCGGGCACGGAGGGGTCAGGAGGGTCGGGGGGGCTCGGAGGGGGTCTCGGGGGGTCTCAGGGGTGGTGGGGTTACCTGCAGGGCTGTGTGGAACTCAGCCAAGCGCCGCTGGATCTGCTGCTCCCGCCCGCTCTCCGGGGCTGGGCTGGGCGCGGGAGCCGACCCCGCCTAAGGAGGGAGAAATGGGGTGGGGGGCGCTGCAGGGGGACCACCGGGGTGGGCAGGGGGGGTCGCACAGCCCTTCCCTACCTGCCCCTCGGCCTGCCCAAGGCGCAGGATCCGCCGCTCCTCCTGCAGCAGGTTGGCCACCAGGTTGGCGAATCTCTCCGGCTTCTCCTCGAACTCAGCCTGGGGAGGGCTCGGGGGCGGTGAGCGCGGCGCGGAGACCCCTCCCCACTGCCCTCCCCCCCGCCCTGAATCCCACCTGGAGGTCGCGGTGAGCCTTGCGGAGGTTGTGCTTCAGCATGAAATCCTCGCGGTCCGAGCCCAGGCTGCCCAGGCGCTCTCCCAGTAAGACCAGTAAGGAGTGGAACAGCATGCGGGCGTGCGAGCAGAGCGGCTCCGCTGCCTGGCGCCTGCGGCAGCGCGGGCTCAGCGCCGGCTCTGCCCCGCCCGGGCCCCCCTCACCCTGGGGCATTTTATAAAAATCCCTTTTATTTCATAAAAATCCATTTTTCATTTTATAAAAGTCCCTTTGCCAGGATTTTTTCACCCCCCCGACCCCCTGATATATAATATAATATAATATAATATAATATAATATAATATAATATAATATAATATAATATAATATAATATAATATAATATAATATAATATAATATAATATAATATAATATAATATAATATAATATAATATAATATAATATAATATAATATAATATAATATAATAATATCAGCTTTCTGAAACATAAACTCAAGATTTTCATCTCTTCCCTCAACCTGGCGACCCTCAAACACTGCCACACCCCCCGGTACCGCCCCCAGCCCCGGTGCCGCCCCCAGCCCCGGTGCCGCCCCCAGCCCCGGTTCCCCCCAGTACCGCCCCCAGCCCCGGTTCCCCCCAGTACCGCCCCCGGCCCCGGTTGCCCCCGGTACCGCCCCCAGCCCCTTTTTTCCCCCGGTACCAGTTCTGGCTCTCGATCCAGGCAGCCAAGGACTGGCGCACGGCCATGGGCAGCGCCGAGCCCGCGTACAGCTGGTGCACCTGCTCCAGGTAAGTGTTGGCCAAGCCCTGCACCTCCTGCCACTGCGCCATGCTGGGGGGGGACAGCGGGTCAGGGGCGTCCCGGGACCCCCCGGGGTCACCGAGGGACCGGAGGGTGAGAAACAGCGGCGTGTCACAGCTGGGCACATCTGCACCCCACGCACCTGCCTGCAGCACCGGCCGCACGGGGGTCCCGCTGCTCCCGGGGGTTCCCTCGCTCCTTCTCGGTCCCGGGGGTCCCTCTGCTCTGGTTCTGGGTGGTCCCGGGGGTCCCGCTGCTCCTGCTTGGTCCCGGGGATCCCTCTGCTCTGGTTGTGGGTGCTCCCGGGGCTCCCCTCGCTCCTGCTCAATCCCGGGGGTCCCTCTGCTCCTGCTCGGTCTCGGGGGTCCCTCTGCTCCTGCTCGGTCCTGGCTGGTCCCGGGGGTCCCGCTGCTCTGGTTCTGGGTGTTCCCGGGAGTCTCTCTGCTTTGCTGGCAGCTCCCGGGGGTTCCTCCGCTCTGGTTCTGGCTGCTCCCGGGGGTCCCCTCGCTCCCGCTGGGGTGGTCGCGGACCGGCAGCCGCGTCCTGTGGTGGGAGCAGGGGGTGAGCCCATGGAGGCTGCCCACCCGGGGCAGGGGGCACAGGCACGGAACGCCCACACGAGGGCCCCCAGCACCCCCAGACACCTCCTCAGACGCCCCCCCTAGACCGGACCATCCCCAGTGGGGTGGGTGCCCCTGAACGCCCCCCGCCCAGCGGGACCGCCCTCCAAGGGTCGCTCTGTGTGCCCCAGCCGGGGTCCCCTGCCTGTGCCCCCCTCCCCGGGGACCCCCCGAGCTCTAGAACCGCCCACATCCCGCCCCGGTCCCCCCCGGGACCCCCGAGCCACCTCCGCCAGCACCGGAGCAGGAAGGCGGGTTGGCCACGCCCCCTCCCCCAGTCTGCTCGGTGATTGGTGGAGAGCGGCGCGGAGGCCACGCCCCCGCAACCGCCGGCTCCGGGAGGGTTCGTTCATTTCCCCAAATTTACGTCACGCACGAGGGGCGTGGCCATGTGGGCGGGGTCATTGAGGGGGCGGGGTCGGGGAACGGGGGAGGGAATGGCGGCGGCCCGGGATGGGCGGGGGGACAGGGACAGGGGCGGAGGGGACCGGGACAGGCCATGGGGACAAGGGCAGGCCCTAAGGACAGGGACAGAACCATGGGGACAGGGGGAGAAAGAGACAGTGACCGAGCCATGGGGATGGGGACAGCCTGGGGACAGGGACAGGCCATGGGGACAGAGACGGAGGGGACAGGGGCAGGCCGTAAGGACAGGGACAGGCCCTAAGGACAGGGACAGAACCATGGGGACAGGGGGACAGCGACAACGACAGAGCCAGGGGGATGGGGACAGGGACAGAGCCATGGGGAGAGGGGGACAGAGAGACAACGACAGGTCGTGGGGACAGAGCCAGAGGGACGGGGACAGCCTGGGGACAGGGACAGAGCCCTGGAGACAGGGACAGGCTGGAGGGAGAGAGGGAAAGAGCCATGGGAACAGGGACAATGCAGTGTGGCCGCTGGGACGGGGACAGGGCTGGGGCTGTAGGGGACAGGGACAAGCCAGGCCCAGCTGCCACCACGTGGCTCAAGCCACCACGTGGCCAAGCTCCGGCTGCCCCAGGGCAGGGTGACCCCGCATCGATCTGTCCCCAAACAACGACCCGCCAGCACCACCTGCCACACGTGCCCTTTATTCATTCAGACGATGACCACAGCGCCGCTGTGCGCGGTGGGCACCGGCGAGGGCTCCCCGGCCGAGGTGAAATACCCGATGAGCGCCCTCACACCGGCCTTGAGGCCCGGCTGCAGCCCCAGCTGCACCCCCATGGCCACCGGACCCCCCAAACCGCCGGTGAGCGCCGCCAGCCCGGCATAACCCAAATCCTCGGCGGCTTCCAGCGCTCGAGTGGACGCCGTGGCTTCACAGCCCTGGAAGGCGAAGTAGACGCTGGTGCCGAGGTTGTAGAAGATGCTGACTCCCGGTACCCATTCCAGCACCCGGTGCGCTTCCCGTTCCCCCGCCGGGCTGCAGGCATCCTCATCCTCCCGCCGGCGCCGCCGCACGGCGCCGCCGCACGGTTGGACCCGCGGCAATTCCCGTTTTTCCCGGCTCGGGGGTGGCGTGGGCTCCGCGCTGTCCCGGTTCAGAGGCGGCTCCGTGCCTGGCACGGGAGGATCCGCACAGGCAGAGCCCCCCGGGCTCAGCGCCAGCCGGAGCAGCAGCAGCGCCAGCGGCCGCGGGGTTGGGGTGCCCGGTACCCGCGCCAGCCCCCGCAGCAGCGCCGCGGCCGTGGCGGTGCCCACATCCCGTGCCAGCTCCAGCGTCTCGGCCTCAGCCTGGGGGGCACAGCCGGCTTTGAGCAGTGCCAAGGTCAGGGCAGCACGGGCCAGCCCGCGGGGCAGCGCTGGCAGCCGGGAGAAGCCGGGGAGGTGATGAGGATGAAGGCTTTGGCACGGTAGCCCCGGTGCCCGCGGCGGGATGGGCTCTGCCAGCCCCGCCAGCTCCGCCAGCAGCGCCCGGTCACCACCAGCCAGCCCGGGGCTGATGATGGACGCAGCCATGGCCTGGCTGAGGATGAGGAGAGGGAGGAAGAGCAGAACCTGGGGCATGGCGGAGGCGCTGGGAGGTGGGAGAAGGACAGAACCCCGTCAGAACCCCGTGGGTGCAGCCCCCCGAGCCCGCCCGGTGCCCCCCCCCCGGCTCCTCACCGGCTCACCGTTGTCCCCTGTCCTGCTGTCCCCTCCCCTGTCCGGTCACTGCGGCCAGCCCGGCCCCCTTTATAGCCGCGGTTATCGGGGAATTGCGACACAGGGACAGGGACTGGGCACGCCCTGAGGCCAGGGAGGCTCGAGCCCCCCAGCCCCCCTGCAGACCCACACACACCCAAGGAGGGCAAAAGTCGCTTTTATTTATTTAGGCCTTGTCTAGATTTAAAAAGTTTTAGGATAACAAAAACCAAAAAAAAAACCCGAAACCCCAACGGCTGAGGAAAAAGGGAGGGAATTTGGGGTAAATGGTGACACCAGGAGAAGGGGGAGGAAGGTGGGAGAAACTGGTTGCTTGTGCAGCCTTTAAAAACAGCATCAAAACCTGCAGAAGGCAATCTGCAGAAACCCCAGAAGAAAACCTGTAGAAACCCAAGAAAAACTGCAGAAAAGCTGCAGAAATCAAATAAAACCTGCAAAAAGCCCAGGAAACAGCAGAAGGCCCTGGGCAGAGGCAGGGTCTGAGGAGCTTCTCAGTCCTCCTCTTCCTCTTCCAAGCAGCGGATGCGCTTCCTCCTCCCCCGGGGCTGTGGATCCTCCTCTTCCTCCTCCTCATCCTCCTCAGAGCGGGGAGCTGGAGGGGCTGGCTCGGTTCCTGTGGATGGAGGGAGAGGGGAGAGGGCTGAGCCCCCCAGGGATGTGGCAAAGGGGACAGGGACAGGACAGCCCCGAGCCAGCAGCGCCCACTCAGCCCCCAGGAGCGAGCAGAGGGGGCTGAACCCACCTGAGCTCCCACCATCCTCATCCTCATCCTCGCTGGCGAGCTCCCGGCGCCTCTTGGTGCGCGGCTGCACCGGGCTGGGGACAGTGACAGGGACAGGCTTCTCACTGCAGGCGTTGGCACAGCTCAGGGACAATGCAGGGGGCTGAATCCCCTCCCCAGGCAGGGAGAAGACCCTCCCCAAAACAAACCAGGACCCCAAAAGCTGAGAAGGGGGCTCTGCTCTCACCTGTCCGAGTCTGATCCCAGCCCTGCCAGCAGCGGCTCTGCAGAGGGGCACAAGGAGAGGGGCTCAGAGCCAGCCCCAAAACCTGGGGGTCCCACACCCCCACGGCCCCACCCCTCACCTGCAGCCCCATCCTGGGGGCACCTGGGGGGCTCCGGAGGGTCCTGGGGGGACCCTGGGGGGCCACGGTGGGCGATGGAGGCGGCCGCACGCCGGAGCTGCTGCGGGGTGAGGGCGGCCGGGATGCGCCAGAAGGATTCCTGGGGGACAGGGGGACATTGCAGGGCTGTGGAGCCGTGATATTTTCTGAAAAATCCCTAGGATTTGTCTCCTAAGGTGTAGCCATGATATTTTCTGAAAAATCCCTAGGATTTTTCTCCTAAGGTGTAGCCATGATATTTGCTGAAAAATCCCTAGGATTTTTCTCCTAAGGTGTAGCCACGACATTTTCTGAAAAATCCCGAGGATTTTTCTCCTGAGAGGCCTCAGGAACAAAATGTAAACAATAATTTTCTGCTGCTGTGGAATGCAACAGGTGCATCTTTGATTGGTCTCATGTGGTTGTTTTTAATTAATGGCCAATCACAGTCTGGCTGTCTCAGAGTCTCTGAGAGTCACAAGATTTTATTATTTTATCCTTTCTATTTTATTATTATTTATTATTTTAATAATAATAAGAATTATATTATTATTATTTATCCTTTCTATTCCTTGCTAGCCTTCTGATGACATCCTTTCTTCTATTCTTTTAGTATAGTTTTAATATATCTTTTTCTTTTAATATAATATATATCATAAAAATAATAAATCAGCCCTTCTGAAACATGGAGTCAAGATTCTCATCTCTTCCCTTGTCTGGAAACTTCCACAGGGCTGTGCTGGGGACAAGGGGATGGGGACAGGGATGGGGACAAGGGGATGGGGACAGGGATGGGGACAGAGATGGGGACAAGGGGATGAGGACAGGGGTGGGGACAGGGATGGGGACAGAGATGGGGACAAGGGGATGAGGACAGGGGTGGGGACAGAGATGGGGACAAGGGGGTGGGGACAGGGGTGGGGACAAGGGGATGGGGACAGAGATGGGGACAAGGGAATGGGGACAGGGATGGGGACAGGGACCTCACCTGCTCATTGGCGGGTGGCCGCAGCCCCAGCTGCCGCAGAAGGTTCCGGAAGCGCCGGTCCTCCATAGCATCCTCGTTCTCCTCCGTGAGCGGCACCAGCGGCACCGGGTGGGACACACCTGGGGTGGGAGCACCATCAGCGGGACCCCGACCCCACAGCCCCCAGCCCAGCCGGCCCTGACCCCACTCACCGTCCTCCTCGCGGTCCCCTGCTGCCCTCCGCAGGCAGCTCTGCAGCCACCGCAGGGGCCCGGCCAGCCCTGGGGACAGCAGAAGGTGACAAAGGATCCAGCAGGATCCAGCAGGATCCCCCCCCTCAGCCAAACCCAGCTGGGGGGGTCTCGAGCCCCTCACCCACCTTCCCCATGCAGGTGCTGCGCCAGGTCCTGCCCAGCCCCTTCCTCAGGCACCCAGTGCTCCTCCATGAGGCCTTCATCGTCCTCATCCTCCTCTTCCTCCTCCTCGCTGTCCTCATCCTCTCCTGAGCTATCTTGGGCTGGCATGGCCGGGACACCTGGGGCAGCCTGTGGGAGCCAGCAGGGTTTGGGGGTCCCATGGGTGGGGACAGGCCCCGTTTGGGCATCCCCAGGATGGGGACAGGCCCCGTTTGGGCATCCCCAGGATGGGGACAGGTCCTGTTTGGGTGCCCCCAGGGTGGGGACAGGCCACATTTGGGTGCCCCCAGGGTGGAGACAGGCCACGCTTGGGTGCCCCCAGGGTGGGCACAGGCCCCGTTTAGGTGCCCCCAGGATGGGGACAGGCCCTGTTTGGGTGCCCCCAGGGTGGGGACAGGTCCTGTTTGGGTGCCCCCAGGATGGGGACAGGCCACGTTTGGGTGCCCCCAGGGTGGGGACAGGTCCTGTTTGGGTGCCCCCAGGATGGGGACAGGTCCTGTTTGGGTGCCCCCAGGATGGGGACAGCACCCTCAGGGCACAGCCCAGCACCCTCCAGCCCCCCATACCTGCCCAGGGCCGGGTCCTTGGCTCTTCCTCCTGCGTTTCTTGTACAGCTCCTTGCGTTCAGCCACCAGCCCCAGCCCCAGCAGCTTCTCCACCACCCGAGCCCGCGAGCGCCGCGCCGTCAGGTGCTTCATGATGTTCCCCAGGACGTCTGTGGGGAGGAGAGTCAGGCTGGGGAGGCTACAGGGGCATTTTTGGGGTCTTCCCCCCCGTGTCCAGCTCACCATCCGAGCCCTGGAACTCCTCAAAGAGCCGCGTCAGCTCCTCCTCCTGCTCCTGCGTCCACAGCACGATGCGGGTGCCTTTCCTGGGGGGTGGGAAACAGCTGGGGGTCCCTGCCCTGTCCCAGGGGACCCTGCCCTCTCCCCGGGGGTCCCTGACCCACCTCTCCCTCGGGAAGTCCTTGGCACTGCTGGCCAGCCCCATCCTCACCAGCTGCTTCACCACCTGCCTGCGCGTCCGCCCGGGCGTGGGGAGATGGGCCAGGATGGCAGCGATGATGTCCCCACCTGTGGGACAGCAAGGATGAAGGGACAGAGCCCCTGCCACCCCCCCGGGGGTCCCACTGAGACCCCAGAGACCCCCAGTACCTTCCACCTCCTTGTACTTCCAGTACAGCTCCCGCAGCTCCTGCTCCTCCTGCGGGGTCCAGGGGGGGACCCGGCTCCGGGTGGTCCTGGGGAGGGGCAGAAGGGAGGTGAGGGGAGGGGAGGAAGGAGGGCAGCCCCTCCTGTCGCTGACAACTTTTATGAAAAATCCTTTCCTTAGGATTTTTCCTCCTGAGAAGCTGAGAGGCCTCAGGAACCAAAGGCAAACAATGATTATCTGCTGCTGTGGAATGCAACAGGTGCATCTGTGATTAGTCCATGTTAAATGTTTGTAATCAATGGCCAATCACAGCCCAGCTAGTTTGGACACAGAGCCCTAGCCACAAACCTTTGTTATCACTCTTTCTGCTCCTATTCTTAGCCAGCCTTCTGATGAGAACCTTTTCTTCTATTTAGTACAGTTTTAATGTAATATATATAATAAAATAATAAATCAAGCCCTCTGAAACACGGAGTCAGATCCTCGTCTCTCCCCTCACCCCAGAGCCCCTGTGAGCACTGTCACACCCTCCCTGCCCCACTCACCCCTCTCCCTCCTGCAGGGAGCTGTAGCCCTTGGTCATCTCATAGACGATGGCTGGGCTCTTCCAGAAGAGCAGCTCCACAAAGGCTTTTTTGTTGGTGGCCGCCAGCGCAAAGAACTTGCCCAGAATGAACTTGGCCAAGGTCACCAGCTCCTGGGGACAGCAGGAGGGAGAGAGGGGCTGGGGGGCACCAGGGACAGAGAGTGGGAGTGGGGGACACTGGGGATAAAAAGTAGGGCTGGAGGACACTGGGGACAGAGAGTGGGGCTGAGGGAAATTTGGAATACAGAGCAGGGGAACACCAGGGATGGAGAGAGGGGCTGGGGCCTGCACGGGACAGGGATGGGAGATGCTGGGGGCTGCTGGGGACTGAGGAAGGATTGGGAGATTCTGGGGACAGAGCAGGGCTGGGAGATTCTGGGGACTGAGCGGGGCTGGGGGCTGCAGCGACAGAGCAGGGCTGGGGGATTCTGGGGACGGAGTGGGGCTGGGGGCTGCAGGGACAGACCCCTCCTGGGCTGGAGGATGCAGGGACAGAGCAGGGCTGGGAGATTCTGGGGTTGAGTGGGGCTGGGGGCTGCAGGGACAGAGAAGGATTGGGAGGTTCTGGGGTTGAGCGGGGCTGGGGGCTGCAGGGACAGAGCAGGGCTGGGAGATTCTGGGGACTGAGCAGGGCTGGAGGCTGCAAGGACAGAGAAGGATTGGGAGATTCTGGGGTTGAGCGGGGCTGGGGGCTGCAGGGACAGAGAAGGATTGGGAGATTCTGGGGTTGAGCGGGGCTGGGGGCTGCAGGGACAGAGAAGGATTGGGAGATTCTGGGGTTGAGTGGGGCTGGGGGCTGCAGGGACAGAGCAGGGCTGGGAGATTCTGGGGTTGAGCGGGGCTGGGGGCTGCAGGGACAGACCCCTCCTGGGCTCAGGGCCCTGTCTGACCTGGTGTGCGGCAGCCGCGGGGTCGCTGAGCAGGCGGTGGAAGAGGGCGAAGAGGGAGAGCTGGAAGAGCAGGGGCTCCATGCGCAGGTCGCGGGCCAGGCGGTGCAGCAGCCGCGCGGCGCAGTGGTTGGTGTGGGCGCTGTTCCGGGCGTAGCCCCGCAGCAGCAGCACCAGCGCCCGCACCACGGGGGCACAGGCGAACCTGCCCGGCGGTGCCGTCAGTGTGGCTGCCCTGCAGCGGGACCCCCACAGCCCTCCCCAAACCGCTCTTGTGGGAATCCACAGAGTTAGAGGGAGAATCAGAGGGTTTTGGGGAAAGCTGCAAAAGGCAGGCCTCAGATGCAGCAGAACTGTGAGCAGAGCTAAAGCAGCAGCCATGAGATAGGACAGCAGAAAAATTATTTAAACTGTAGGGAAAGCAAGGGCAGATAGAACAATGGCCTGTGTATTAACGCTTGTCTGAATAGCTCTCTGAGCTGCAGAAAGTTTATCTAGCAAGATATTAGGAAGGTTAAAGCTTAATAATGGAGCTCTGTGTGTTGTGTTTTAGGGCTTACAAGCAGGTATTGTATTCAAAATAAGCAAGCATTGTTTCAACCAAAGGTACGTGTGCTTATGGTGACTGGATAGAGCTACTGTCAATGTGCTTTTGCTTTGTGTGATTGGTCAAGAAGCTTATAAAGTGAGTTGTAACATTAAGTTTTTTGGCCTGCTGCCTGGATTGTGAGCTGCTGGCATCTTCCCATTGTCATAACCATGTAATGAGACTGATGCTGGAAAATAAAACAGCTGGAGGCGCATTTTACAGCAGCCCTGTCTCGTTCGTGTCTGTAAATAGCCCCCCTTGCCCGCGTCAATTCTCACCGCTTCAGGTAGTCGAGGAAGTTGAATTCCTTCTCTGACACCTGCATGGTTTGCTCTTCCTCTTCCTCGTCCTCCTCTTCTTCTTCCTCTGGCTCTTCAGGCTCGGTGGGTGTGTGCCCTGTGGTGGGATGTGTCGCAGACATCTTTTATGAAAAATCCTTTCCTTAGGATTTTTCCTCCTGAGAAGCTGAGAGGCCTCAGAAATGAAATGTAAATAATAATTATCTGCTGCTGTGGAATGCAACAGGTGCATCTGTGATTGGTCTCATGTGGTTGTTTCTAATTAATGTCCAATCACAGTCCAGCTGGCTCAGACAGAGAGCCTGAGCCACAAACCTTTGTTATCATTCTTTGCTATTCTATTCTTAGCCAGCCTTCTGATGAAATCCTTTCTTCTTTTCTTTTAGTATAGTTTTAATGTAATATATACCATAAAATAATAAATCAAGCCTTCTGAAACATGGAGTCAGAGCCTCGTCTCTTCCCTCATCCTAAAACCCCTCTGAACACCGTCACAGGGATGTGCTGAGGGTCTGCAGTGCCCTGGCCCAAATTTTCCCACTTCCCAGGGTCACAGGTGGGGACTTGTTGGAGCTCAGGACCTCTGGGTGTCCCTGCCAGGGGGCTCAGAAACCCTGGCACACAGCCCAGAGCACCTGCGGGTTTGATTATGACCCGTGGAGCAAATCACCAGCTTTGTATGAAGGCCTGAAAGCCACAGAAGTTTAAGTAGTGTAATAATAAAATTATCACTAGGTGAAAAAGTAGATTTTGGGGTTTTTAGAATAGGGGTGTTGGGGACAAGATGGAGGAATTTGGGCGTGTCCAGCCTTTCTTCTTCTTGTCTACCTCCAACTTCTGCTGTGATGTTGGCACTTTTGGATTGGTTTAGAGTAGAAACTCACTGTTTAACATAGGTGATGGGTATTGGAAAGTAATGGTAAACATGTTGTACATAGCTTTTAGTATAAAGAGATAACACCGCAGTGTGCCTGGAATTGTCCTGCTGGATGGACCTCGGCAGGGCAGGAGAAAAAATTTTTTACAGATAAGATATAATAAACAGAGACTTTTCACATATCTCAGGGCTGCAATAAACTGCAAACGTTCTGAGAGGGACTCACTGGGCAGGGGAGCGACGAGGATCTCCTGCAGCAGCCGCGTCTCCTCGGATGGCCCCACATCCGCGGATCCAAACACATCCCCGTCAGGCCAGACCTCCCTGGGGACAATGGGGACACCTTGGCACTGTGTCCCCGCGGCCCAGGGACGAGATGGGCAGCACGGTGCTGGTACCTGTGCCTTGTGGAGATAAACAAAACTCCACGACTTTTGTGAAAGTTGTAAAGCCGGTATGTTTATATGTGGGAATGGTTCTTTTAAAATGCCATGCCTGCTTCTGGGAACTTCAGGTCCCTTTTTATCTCCTTCTCAAATACATATGCCTGCAATTTCACAACAGGTTCATACATATTCATTTTTACGAATTTCTCGTGACATTTGCTGCTAGCTCTTATCAGAAAGAATTCTTAGGTCAGGTTGTCTGTCTCTCTGTCTCTCTCTATCACTTTCTGCCTCTCCCCTCCTTATCTTTGTCCTTCACTGAAGCAGTTTCTCTGAGCTTAGGCTTTTGCAATCAGAATACACAGCAAGCTACATACTTAAAGATGTACATTCCACTTAAATCAAAATGGATTTCTGTTGGAACTCAGTGCATCCCTCTGGGTGTCCAGAGTTGCCGAGGACCCCGCCGGGGGGCTCGGAGACCCTGGCACGCAGCCCAAAACACCTGGGGATTTGATTTTGATCCCTGGAGCAAGGTGCCAGCTTTGTATGAGGACCTGAAAGTCACAGAGGTTTGAATAGTACAATAATAAAATCATCACAAGGTGAAAATGGAGATTTTAGGATTTTTGGTATGGGGGTTATGGGAACAAGATGGAGGAACTTGGGCGTGTCCAGCCTTTCTTCTTCTTTTTCTTGGTCTCCATTTTCTGCTGTGATGGTGGCACTTTGGGATTGGTTTAGAGTAGAAGTGCACTGTCTAACACAGGTGATGGGTATTGGGCATTAAGTTTAAATATGTTATACATAGTTTGTAGTATAAAAGGACAACACCACCCTTGGGGCGGTCAGAGTGCCTGTGGCTGCCCTGCTGAGCAGATCTCGGCTGGGCAGAAAGAAAATTTTATAGATAAGAATGAATAAACAACCTCAAGACCAAAAAGCGAAGAATCCAGACTCGTTCTTCAGACACGTGGGCCGAAACAGAGACATCCTGCACATCTTGGGGCAGCAATTAACAACCAAAACCCGAGAGATTCCTACCCTGGAAAATTTCTGCTCTGCCTCACCTGGCCGAGCGCAGCAGCTGCAGGGCCTGGGGCACGCGGGAATCCCTCAGGCACTCCTGGATCCTCAGCAGAGCCTCCGCCCGCTGCTCCTCCACCGGCGTCTCCGAGGTGGCATCGAAGGGCACCACGTCCTCGGGGAGGGGCACCTCGCCCTGTGTAGGGGAAGAGAACGTAGGTAAATAAAGGAAGTATAGAATGTAATCTTATGCCCTAAAGAGTTGCAGCTGAGCCAATTACTAAGGGTTAGGAGCAGGCCTGATGTTAACAGTAGCCAATAAGAAGAGTGTTATAACAGAGTGGATTGGTTGGTTGAGGAGAACTGGAGTCAGTTGGCTACTGTGAGGATGAGGAAGAGTCAGTGCCTAGAGGAGCTGCCTACAAGAAACATCAAGGAGAAGAAATGAAACTCTAGCAGCATGGAACCCTTGCAATGTAATGGCAATAGAAACTCCTGCAATGTAATGACAACAAAGGGTGACCCCGACGTGATTTGGGAGAGATGACCCCGTGGATTCTGGACTAAACTATATGACCCCGTGGATTTGGGGAAACAGGACTCGACTATATAGCCCCATGGATTCGGGGAAACAGGACCTGAATAATAAACTATTGGTAAAATATATCAATTGCAGCTATTAGTGTTTGTTAAATATGAGTATAAAAGATTTCGAAGATAAGTACTTTGTAAACTGAGAAAAGCTGCAAAACTGAACTAACGTTTAGAAACACATATTTGAAACACTTAGAAATATATATTTGAAATATAATATGCTGTTTGAACATTTGTATAACAAATGGAACAAGGAGGAGTCAGTGCCTAGAGGAGCTGCCTATAAGAAATATCAAGGAGGTACGAAAACTCCAACAATATGGAACTCTTGCAATATATCGGCAATAGAAACTCCTGCAATACAATGACAACAGCCCTGGGGCAGGACAGGGTTATGCTGTGCCCCACCAGCACCCCCAGAACTCCCCGTGGGGCTGAGCCCTTCCCTGGTACCTCCAGGCAGGCCTGGACCTGCGGGGCCAATCCTTCCCAGAGCTGCTCCAGCTCCGTGGCGCTGAGCGGGGCAGGGGCCGCCGGCACATGAGGCTTCTTCTTCTTCTTTCTCCTCACACGTTTGCTCTGGGGGGGCAAGGATGGGGTTAAGAGAGGCTGCCTGACCCTCCAGGGGACCCCAAGGCAGGGCAGCCATGTCTCTGTCTCTCTGGGAACCTATAAAGTGTTGCTCCTACAATGCACCTATGAAATCTATTTGTTGCTTTGAAAATAATTTTTAAAGCCATATTAATTTTTACAGTCCACTCTCTCCCTTAGTGTTTATATGCCCAGCCTATTCTATGCGAATGCATGACTAAAATACTCGTAGGAATTATTCTTGAAATCTTCATGAAGGTTAGAAGTTTTAGAAGACATAATCAGGTGTGTTCCTGACATAATTGCATTCCACAGCAGCAGATAATCATTGATTATCTGCTGCTGTGGAATGCAACAGGTGCATCTTTGATTGGTCTCATGTGGTTGTTTCTAATTAATGGCCAATCACAGTCTGGCTGTTTTGGACTTGCTGGTCAGTCACAAGATTTTATTATCATTCCATTCCTGTTCTATTTCTTCAAGCCTTCTGATGAAAATCCTTTCTTCTATTCTTGTAGTATAGTTGATATATTTTAATATACTATATGATATATTATATTAATATAATTATGATATATTTAATATACTACATATCATAAAATAATAAATCAGCCTTTCTGAAACATGGAGTCAAGATTCTCGTCTCTTCCTTCTCTTCTATTCTTTTAGTATAGTTTTAATATAATATATATTATGTATATATTTCATATAATATATATTATATATTTTATTATATATATTTAATATAATAAAAATATATATATAATAAAATAACAAATCAGCCTTTCTGAAACACGGAGTCAGATTCGCATCTCCTCCCACGTCGGGGCTGCCAGCAAAACTCCACGCACTTAAATCTAACCAATTAAAACTCAGCTCGGGCTGGTGTCAAGCATCACATCCCATCCCACCTGCACCACGAGGTTGGCACGGCCGCGGCAGAAGCGCTCCAGCATGCGCAGGAAGAGGTGAGCTGTCTCCACCAGGTCCCTCAGGAAGCTCCGAGGCTGCTTGGTCTCGTCAAACTTGCGGAAGAGCGTGAGGAAGAGCTCCCGGTATTCCATTAGGTAGAAGATGTTGCCTGGGGAAAAAGGGTGGCAGTGGGAAAAGGTGGGTCAGGGATACCCCAGGTGTTGTAGTGTGGTTTTTATTTGGAGTGTTTATTGTTTGATTTGTGGTTTCGTAGTCCTTTTGGGTTTTTTCTCTCCCCGTTTTTTGAGTGACACACACCTGCCTTTGTTATTTAACCGAGCCAAGGTGTCGGTTTATCTGTTTGTTACTCAGCTACTTCCCTGCCAAGTTTCAAACCCCTTCCCCTCATATCCAGCTGTTAACCCCTCCAGTCCCAAGCAGTTTTCCTCCCTTGTATTCCCTGCCTTGTGTTCCACCCCCAGTTCTCCCATTAGTTGAACACTGTATCCTCCCTTGAGACCTGCCCTCCTTTATAAGCTGTTGTTTGCCCCCAGTTTGAGGCCTGGGAACCCAGACTTGGGGAGTTTAACATCAAATAAAGAAACTTATGTCACCCCCAGGTCCATGCTGTGCCTTTTTGTTCCACCACGGGTAGCTGGGATTCTGCAGAGCCCGAAAGAGGGGGACTGTCACCCCCACTGTCACCACCTAGCCAGGACGTGCCACACCCAGGGATGGACAGAAGGACAGAAGGACTCACTCTTGATGACCTGGCTGCTGTCCCGCACCGCCTGCTCCGGGCAGCGATCCATCTCCTGCAGCGTCCGCAGCAGCTCCTGGTACGCCTTCAGGGCCAGGTGCATCCTGGGCGTGGCAAGCAGGGAGGGGGGGTCACAGGTGCCATGGGGGCTTCCCAGGTAGTTGGGGGGGTCCCAAGCACTCCCAGAATCCCAAATGTCCAAGGGGATCCCAGGCAACACAAAGAATCCCAGATGCCCAGCAGGTCCCAGGTGCCACAGGGAGTCTCAAGAAGAATGCCAGGTTCTGGGATTGACCACCAAAGGGTGTCCCAGGTTTCCAGAAGGTCCCCATGGGGAGTCTCAGGTACTCAAGGAGAACCCCAGGTACTGGGATTCACCACCAAAGGGTGTCTCAGGTGCCCTGGGGTCTCCCAGGTGTCCCAGGACTCCCAGGCACCCACAGGTGGTATCCCAGGTGCTCAGAAAGTCCCAGACACCATGGGGAATCTCAGGTACTCAAGGAGAACCCCAGGTACATCATTCCAGATGTCCAGAAGGTCCCAGACACCATGGGGAGTCTCAGGGAGAACTCCAGGTACTGAAATTCACCACCAAAAGGTGTCCAGGTGCCCTGGGGGTGTCCCAGGTGCTCACCTACGGGCCCAGGTTGTTGCCTCCTTCTTGTCCATCAGTGCCATCTCATAGTACATGGTGAGGTTCTGCTCGATGAAGTGGAAGGCTCGGACCCCCACGGTCTCGGACACCAGCTCGGGCCGGAAGCCCTGGAGCCGGTTGAAGGCCATGAAGAAGGCGGTGGCCCACAGGTAATAGGTCTCATCGTGCTGCTGAGCCTTCTCCCTCACCAGCTGGTCCTGGGGGCAACCAGAGGGTTTCAGCAGGGATGCCACAGGCTGGAGAGGGGATCCCAGCCCTCCCAGCCCTCACCTTGACCAGCAGCATCAGGCGGTTGTAGCAGTCCTCCAGGAAGTCCTGGCAGAAGCGGCGCAGGAAGAGCCGCACGTTGCGGGCGGAGCGGCGGGAGGGCTCGGCCTCGGGGGCGGGCTGCCGGCGCCGGGGCAGCCGCCGCGGCTCCTTGCCCAGGTCGTGGCTGTAGCTCTTCAGCTGCACAGGGGATGGAGCGGCCAGATTTACCCCCCTGTGGTCCTTGTCTCTGTGGCACCCACTATGTCCCTGTCCTGGAGACCCACGCCACATCCCTGGTTCTGTGCTCCACGTCCCATCTTCCAATCCTGTGTCCCACCTGTGCTCTTGTCTCTGTGCCCCCCACTCACATTCCCATCTCAATGACCTCTGCCACGTCCCCATCCCTGTGCCCCCCACTCACATTCCCATCTCAATGACCTCTGCCACGTCCCCATCCCTGTGCCCCCCACTCACATTCCCATCTCAATGACCTCTGCCATGTCCCCATCCCTGTGCCCCCCACTCACACTCCCATCTCAATGACCTCTGCCACATCCCCATCCCTGTGCCCCCCACTCACATTCCCATCCCTGTGCCCCCCACTCACATTCCCATCTCAATGACCTCTGCCACGTCCCCATCCCTGTGCCCCCCACTCACATTCCCATCCCTGTGCCCCCCACTCACACTCCCATCTCAATGACCTCTGCCACGTCCCCATCCCAGTGCCCCCACCCACACTCCCTACCCAATGATCTCTGCCACGTTCCTGTCCCTGTGCCACTCACCACATTCCTGCACCCTGTGCCACGTTCCACACCCATCCCTGTCCCTGTGCCCCCTGCCACGTCCCCAGCCCCTGTCCCCTTGCCCCACACTCACATTGTGCAGCCCCTTGTGGAACACCACATCCCTGTCCCCGATGGACTTGACGCCCTGCAGGACGTAGGAGCCACCAAAACGAGAATGCCTGGGCAGGTGACAGTGGCTGAGTGATGCTGTCCCCACTTTGGGGGTCCCATCCTGCCACGGGGGTGCCCCCATCTCACCTGGACGTGCGCTGCAGCGCCCGGCTTCTCTTCTCCGCCATCTCTCTCTGCCTCAAGCTCTCCAGCTCCCGCGTGTCCTCCCCGTGCTCAGCCCCTGCTGTCCCCCGTCCCAGCGCTGCCAGCTCCTCTGGGCTCTGCAGGCAGCTCTGTCAGCACCATGGGGGCTCTGCCACCCTGCCCTGCCACCCCAGGCCCAGCTCACCTGGTCACGGAACATCAGGGAGATGATCTCCAGGACGTGCAGAGCCCACTGCTGCTCCACCTGGGCGCTGGCCAGGAATTTGAGCAGGTCGTCCATCCCGCTGATGTGCAGAGCCCACAGCACCCGGTCGTGCACGCTGGCATCACCATCCACGCCCTGCTGGGGATGGTGGAGGGGTGTCTGTCAGAATTCAGGACATCCCTCCAGGTGTCCAGAGTTGCCAGGGGGCTCGGAGACCCTGGCACACAGCCCAGAGCACCAGCGGGTTTGATTTTGACCCGTGTTGCAAATTACCAGCTTTGCATGAGGACCTGAAAGTCACAGAGGTTTGAATGGTTTAATAATAAAATTATCACAGGGTGAAAATGGAGATTTTAGGATTTTTGGAATGGGGGGTTTGGGGATAAGATGGAGGAATTTGGATGTATCCATCCTTTCTTCTTCTTGGTCTCCATTTTCTGCTGTGATGGTGGCACTTTGGGATTGGTTTAGAGTAGAAGTGCACTGCTCTAACATAGGTGATAGGTATTGGGAAGTAATTGTAAATATTGTACATGTAATTTTTAGTATAAAAAACTAACACCACCCCAAGGGCTGGAAACAATTCCCAGCTTTGTGTGGGGAGTTACAAGCCACAAGAGTTTGAGTAGAATGATAGTGAATTTGTCACAGGGTGAAAATGTAGAATTTTGGGGTTTTTAGAATGGGAGTTCAGGAGGCAAGATGGAGGAATGTGGGCATGTCCTGTCCTTCTTCTCCTTCTCCTTCTTGGTCTCCATTTTCTGCTGTGATGTTGGCACTTTGGGATTGGTTTAGAATAGAAGTGCACTGTCTAACATAGGTGATAGGTATTGGAAAATAATTGTAAACATGTTATAGGTAGTTTGCAATATAAAAGGACAACACCACCCTGAGGGCAGTCAGAATGCTGCTGGCTGCCCTGCTGAGCTGACCTCAGCCAGGCAGAAAGAAAATTTTATAGATAAGAATTAATAAACAACCTCAAGACCAGAAACTGTAGAGCTCTGACTATTTCTTCAGACACACAGGCCGAAACAGAGACATCCCACACACCTCGGGGCTGCAACTAACAACCATCAACCCGAGAGGTGTCAGGGTCCCCACGGAGCCACTGAGGCTGTCAGGGAGGCAGGGCAGGGCCCTGTCGTGGTACCTGTTCCTCTGTGGGGTCGGGGGGCACGTGCAGCACGTTGCGCACCAGCAGCAGGATCCTCTCGATCAGCAGCGTGTCCTCCTCCTGCCGCTGCTCCCAGTCCTGGGGGGACACAGCTGTCAGGGACCCCCACAGCCCCACGGGGGTCCCTGGCAGGGAAGGACCCCACAGCCCTGCAGGATGGACCCTACAGCCCCCAGGGACCCGTGGCAGGGACAGACCCCAAAACCCCTGAGGGAGCCCCAATAGGGACAGACCCCACAGCCCCTGAGGAACCCCAATAGGGACAGACCCCACAACCCCTGAGGAACCCCAATAGGGACAGACCCCAAAACCCCTGAGGGAGCCCCAATAGGGACAGACCCTACAACCCCTGAGGAGCCCCAATAAGGACAGACCCTACAACCCCTGAGGGACCCCAATAGGGACAGACAGACAGACCCCACAGCCCCTGAGGGACCCCCAATAGGGGCAGGCCCTAAGGAACCCCAGTAGGGACAGACCCCATAACCCCTGGGAGAACCCAGCAGGGACAGACCCCACAGTCTCTGAGGGACCCCACATCCGCTGAGGGACCAATGGCAGGGACAGACCCCATAACCCCTGAGGGACCCTCAGGAGGGACAAACCCCACAAACCCTGAGGGACCCCAGCAGGGACAGACCCCACAGCCCCCAGGGACCCCATAACCCCTGAGGAACCCCCAATAGGGAAAGACCCCACAGCCCCTGAGGGACTCCAGTAGGGACAGACCCCACAGGCCCTGAGGGACTCCAGTAGGGACAGACCCCACAGGCCCTGAGGACAGACCCTGGAGCCCCCTGGTAATTCCAAGACCCTGCAGCCCCCACAGGACCCCCCAGCAAGGACAGCCCCCACAGCCCCTGAGGGATCCCCACCAGGGACAGCCCCCCAAGGGGACTCACCAGCTGCAGGAGGCTGTAGAGCTTCTCACTGAGCACCCCGAACACCTTCTCGTTGGCAAAAGCCTGCAGAGACCCCACGTGAGCAAGGGAATTGGGCAAAGCCCCCTGCCCACAACACGTCCCCGGGCAAAACTCACCTCCTTGTAGGCCTGCAGGTAGGACAGCACCTGCAGAAAGTGGTGACGGGAGGTGGCATCAGCTGGCACCTTCCCAAAGCACAGCAGGGCCGGCTGGGTCAGGTTCACCATCAACCTGGGAGGGAGTGGAGAGCTGTGAGAGACCCCTGCCCACCGAGGAGCCCCCACAGGGCCACCCCTGACCCCAAGCCTGCCCCTCCATACCTGATGACAGCATCAAAGAGCACCTTCTCCTGGGGGTACTGCACCAGGATGGGCAGGAGATCGTTCTGCAGGATTTGGGCTGCCCCCAGCTGCTGCCGCACATCCCGGGTCTCATCCTCGTGGCGAAGGTACCGGATCAGGTCCTTGACGCTCTCTGGGGACACGGAGCCGTCAGTCCCCGCCGTTCCCGGTGTCCCCCCCGCCCCGGTGCCCACCTACCCAGGCAGTCGGGCTCCCGGTGGTACACGTCGCCCTCCAGGTAGCCCAGGGCGCTGCAGGTGGCCAGGAGCTCGCAGTTCATCATGTACCAGTCCATGCAGCGCGGGGCTGCGCACCGGATCGGTACCGGGGGCCACCTGCGGGCCACCGTCAGCATCGGGGACCCCCGGTGCGGTTCTCCCACCCGTTCTGGGCTCCCCCGCTATAGGCAGATCCCGGGGCACTCTCCGGTCCCAGTTTCCCCGACACCGATGAACCTCCCAGGTTTGGTCCCGCTCGGTACCGGAGCCCACCGATCCCACAGCAACCCCCAGGCTCCGGTACCACCTCGATCCCAGCGCATCTCCCGGTCCGGTCCACCCCAATATCGGAGCATCCCGCAGCCCCGGCGCACCCCAAGCCCGGTTCCTCCCGTTCCATATCATCCCCCCCCAGTTTGGGTTCCCCCCCAGTCACGGACTAAACCCCAGTCCCAGTCGGTCCCGGTGCGTTCTCGGTCCCGGAGCATTCCTGACCGCCCCCCCCCCCCCCCACCCCACCCCATCCCGGATCTCAGCCCCCAGCTTCCCCCAGACCCCCCTGATCCCGGAGCATCCGGAGGTCCCGGTTCCCCCAATCCCGTATCAACCCCCGGCCCGTTCCCGAACTAACCCCCGGTTTCGGTGACCCCGGATCACCCCCAGTCCCCTCTCCCGGGCCATCCCGGGACACTCCCCGCTCCCGCACCCCTCGATCCCGCTCCCCCCCGGTCCCGCTCACCGCCGCCCCGTCCCCGCCGCCCTCACGGCCGCGCTCCCGGTCCCGGCGCGGGGGCGGCGTTACACAACCGCCCCAGTTCCCGCGGGCCGAGGCCCCGCCCCGCCGCACCCTTCAAGCGGCAACACCCCCTGAGCAGCCCGGCGGCCCCTCTGGTGCCCCCCGCTCCGCGCACCCCCCCTCCGCCCACCACGGGCACAAACCGGCGGCTCGGTGCCTCGGGGTGCCCCCAATCCCCCGGCCCTCGCCCCCCGGCCCGCGGCGCTGAGGGGTGGAAGAGGGGAAGGGCTCATTGCGGGGAAGGGACGCGGCGGCGGCGTTGCCCTTTTAAGAACGGTGCTGGCTGGGCGGGGCCTGCCCGGGGCGCGGGAACGGGCGGCCCCTCCCGCCACCCGCCGGGCGTGCTCCGGTGTCCCCCCCCTATTCTCAGTCCCACCCGGTTCCCGGTGCCGGGCACGGCCGCGAGCGGTTACCAAAATAAAAGAGCAGGTTTAATTCACCGAACACAGAAGTCCCGCCGCGGCGGGGCGGGGCGGCCCCGGCCCGGTACGGGCGGCCCCGGGCAGCCCGGTTGGCCGGTTCCCGGCAGCAGCGGGGCCCCGCCGCCGCCCGCCCGCCGCGCCGCGCCGCACACACACGCACCACACGCACCGCGGCGGCCCCGTCACAGCAAAGCAGCGGCGGGCGCGGGGCCGCGCCCCGGGACGGGCCCCGTTACAGCCCCTGCGTCTTCAGCTCCAGCGGCTCTGCCGGCGGCTCGGGCGGCGGCTCGGCGGCGGTGACGGCGGCGGCGGTGACGGCGGTGGGGGCGGGCGGCTCTCCCTTGAGGGCGGCCAGGCGCTCGGCCAGGCTGCGCGGCCGCGGGCACAACGCGAACTCGTAGAGCACCGCGCCCAGCGCCGCGCCCAGCAGCGGGCCCGCCCAGTACACCTGCGGGGGGGCGGCGTGGGCACCGGGACCGGGGCATCCCCGGCTCCCCGCCCTCCGGGGTGGACACGGTACCCACCCCGCTGATGCCCGGGCGCCGGCCCATTCGGGGCCACCCGTGTCCCGGTGAGCGGGGGACGGCGCGTGTCCCCCTCCCCGGGATGTCCCCGGTGGGGCAGGACCAATCTCCCGCTCCCCGGGATGTCCCCGGGGTGGGCAGGACCCGTCTCCCGCTCCCCGGGATGTCCCCGGTGGGGCAGGACCCGTCTCCCGTACCCCGGGATATCCCCGGTGGGGCAGGACCCCTCTCCCGCTCCCCGGGATGTCCCCGGTGGGCAGGACCCGTCTCCCGCTCCCCGGGATGTCCCCGGTGGGACCCAGGATGTCGAGGGGGGTGCCTAGCGCCCTGGGGTGCTGCTGTCACCGTGGTGACACCGGCAGCCACCCGCCTTCAGCGGGGACACAGCGGCTGGGGCAGGACAAGCGGGGAAGGACTGGGGGGGGGCCCGGTGCGGGTTTGGGGGTCCCCGTCCGTCCCCCCCCACTTACCCAGTGGTTGGCGAAGTTGCGGGTGATGACGGCGGGGGCGAAGGAGCGAGCGGGGTTCATGCTGGCACCCGTGTAGTGGATCTGCGGGGGGATTGGGCAGTGGGGGGCTGCACAGCTGCCCCCCAACCCCTTCCCAGCCCCCGGGGGTCCCCGCGGCCGCCCTTACCCCGAAGAGGTGGCCGAGGGCGAGGGAGAAGCCGACGGGCACGGCGGCCATGGCCGGGCGCCCGTCGTGACGGTCGTCGAAGCTGGCGAAGACGCAGAGGACGAACTGGGCGGTCAGGAGCAGCTCCACCACCGTGCCCTGGCCCGGGCCCACGCCGGGGTGCAGCTGCGTGGGGAGAGGGCTCAGCACTCCGAAGAGTTGTTCCCCCATTCCCCCCCCCCAGCACCCCAAATCCTCCCTCGTTATCTTTCCACACCCCAAAATTCCACTGTACCATAAAACTTTCCTCATCTCCAAATTCCTCTGGGGTGCCCAGCCTCCATTGCTGTCCCACATCAATCCAAACCCTAAAACATCTTCTGGACTCCCCAATCCACCCTCAAACACCTCTGAACCCCAGAACTCCCATTACAGCCCCATGGTACCCCAAAACACCTCCTGGACCTCCCCAGTTCTCCCAAACCACCTCCTGGACCCCCAAATTCCTCCAAAACACCTCCTGGACCCCCTCAATTCCCCCAGACCTCTCTGAACCCCTCATCCCCCCATTTCAGTCCCATGGTACCCCAGATCCCAAAACAACCCCTGAACTCCCCTCATCCTTCCAAATCCCCATTACAGCCCCAAAGTACCTCAGACCCCCAAACCACTTCCTGGACCCCCCAATTCCCCCAAACCACCTCCTGGACCCCCCAATCCCCCCAAACCTCCTCCTGGACCCCCCAATTCCCCCAAACCTCCTCCTGGACCCCCCAATTCCCCCATGGTATCCCAGATCCCAAAACAATCCCCGGACTCCCTCCATCCCTCCATTACAGCCCCAAAGTACCTCAGACCCCCCAAACACTACCTGGAGCCCCCAATCCCCCCAAACCCTTATTACAGTCCCAAAGTATCTCAGACCCCCCAAACACCTCCTGGAGCCCCCAATCCCCCCCAAACCCTCATTACAGCCCCCACCCCACAATCCCCCAGCCCCACAGACACCCCCAGCTCCCCGATCCCCCACCGTGCTCACCGCGCTGAGGCCGAGGGTGCCACGGACGGGGCCGGGGGTCACCCCATAGAGCACCCCGGCTCCGGCCAGCATTCCCAACACCTGGGCCAGCAGGTAACCCAGGGCACGGGGCAGGGAGAGCTGCGAGGCCATCAGGAAGGCCAGCGTGATGGCCGGGTTGACGTGACCCCCGCTGACATTGCCCAACGCCTGCACCAGGGTGGTCTGGGCCAGCCCGAAGGCCAAGGCGGCCCCCACAACGCTGGGGGGGCCCGGGGCCCAGCGCAGGGAGGCCCCCAGCCCCAGCAGGGCATAGAGGAGGCTGCCCAGGAACTCGGCCAGGACGGCCCTCCAGAAGGCGGACGAGCGCAGCTCCCGCATGGCCTGGCCCCGCTGCCGCCCTCCACGGCCCCGCTCCCCTCCCCGGGGGCCGCCCGTGCCCACCTTTATAAGCCCCCCCCGGGCCGGCCCCGGGGGTGGGATCCCACCTACGCCACCCCCCCCACCCCCACACCCCCGTTAACCGATTCGCTGCCCGGGGCACGGGACAGGTGACACGCGGTGAGGAACCCCCCGGGCATCCCCGCACCCCACAATAGTAGGGACCCCCCCCCCCCCCCCACTAGAGCTGCGCCGCCCCCATCCCTGGGGGTTTTTTTTGGGAGGGGGGGGCTGTAACCCATTGATGCCCTCAGTGGGGTTTAGGGGACCCCCCTTGCTGGGGGCCAGCACTGACACACCTCAAACCCCCCCCCCCCCCCCCCAAAATGTTTTGGGGACACTTTGGGGCAACCCCGGCTGGGAGCCGCCCCCCACCCCGAGGGAGGGGCGCTGGGTGGGGGCTGTGGGGTGGGGGCTGTGGGGTGTGTCCCCCCCCCCCGGTGCTGTTGTCTGCGGGAGGGTTTATTCAGCCCGGCTTAGCGGGCGCTGAGTCCCCGAGCCGGGGGGATTAAAGCCCGGCCCGGCCATTGGCGCCCGGCGGAATCTGCCGGGGCTGCAGAGGCCACCACAAAGGGCTTTGCTGCGCTCAGCTCCCCGGCACGGGACGGGGCTGACGGGGGGTCCCGGCCCCCGCCCTCACCGGGGGGGCCGGGGGGAGGGAGAACCCGCCCCGCCCGCAGCCCCCGGTGTCGCGGGGTCGCGGTGCCGCAGCCCCCCGGGGTCCCGGTGCCGTGGTCGAGACCCCCTCCCCGCTCCCCTCACAGCATCGCTCCGCACCCACCTGCGACCCCAACGCAACTTTAATCCCCCAAAACACCTTGAAGTAAAAGGGGAGGGGGCCCGGAGCCGCCCACCCTGTGGGTGCCCCACGGATGCGGCGTCAAGGGGTGGAGGATCGGGGGGCTGCGGTGGAACGGGGGGGGGCTCAGGCAGTGCCCTGCTCGGCTGGGGGGGGTGGGGGGCAGCGGGCCACCGAGGAGGGGGACAGGCTGGGGGTCTCCACCAGAGCCACGTCCCGGCAGGCGAGGCAGGCGCTGAGCTTCTCCCGGGAGGCTCCGGGTGCCAGGATGAACTCGTAGGAGAGCCCGGCCAGCACCGCGCCCAGCACCGGCCCCAGCCAGTACACCTGGAGGGGGACAGAGAGCTGGGGGGGTCCCAGGGACGAGGGGGACACCCGGGGATGGGGGGACAGGGGACCCCACCCCAGGGATGGGTATGGAGCAGAGGAAGCTGCCCCAGGGATGAGGGCAGCAGTGGGGAGGGGGTGTGGCTTGTCCCAAGGATGGCAAAAGGGGGGACACAGCGGTCCTGTGATGGTGACACCATGAGACCCTTGGGGACACCGTGAGGACCCTCGGGGTCATGGCTGGTGCTGACCTGTCCCAGGGGGACCCAGGGAAGGGAAGGGAAGGGAAGGGAAGAACCAGGAACCGCCATCCTGGGGTGGGGATGGGACCACAGCGGTCACACACTGTCGCTGGAGACTCCCCTCTTACTTGGGGACTCTGGGGGAGCCCCAGGTTGCCCCCAACTCACCCAATGATGATCCCAGAGCCCGGTGACGATGGCTGGCCCCAGCGAGCGTGCGGGGTTCATGCTGCCCCCCGAGAACGGCCCCTGTGGGTGACGGGAGAGGGGTCAGGGGCTGGTGGGGTGGGGACCCCGTGGGCAGGTGGGACACGGGGGGTCCTTACTGCGGCCAGGGCACCGGCGGCCACGGCGCTGCCCAGGGCCAGCCCAGCCTGTGGGGCTGCGTGTTCAGAGGTGGCAAAGGCAGCCAGTGCCAGCTGGAAGGTGGCAAAGGTCTCCCATGCCAGCGCCGTCCCCGCCGTCCCCGCCGTGCTCACCTGCAGAAGGGAGGGACACCTGTCCAACCTGTCCAGTACCAGGGGATGGGCACAAAGATGGGGGCACTCACCCTGGTGACGAGCCCGGTGTCGTCCTGCAGCGCTGCACGGGCAGCAGCAGAGGCCAGCGTGGCCCCCGTGCACTGGGCCAGGAGCCCCAGGGCCCCGTGCAGGGCGCTCAGCTTGCGGGTGCACAGCAGGGCCAGCGTCAATGCAGGGTTGGCCTGGGGACCCCCGAGGGTGCAGACGAGCCCCCCGGCCACCAACCCCCCTGCCAGGGCTGGTGCCAGTGGTCCCGGGGATGCTGAAGCCCCCAGGACCACCCCCACGAAGATGAGGGTGGCCAGCAGCTCTGCCAGCACCCCCCGCCAGAAGCGGCCGCTGCGCAGCTCCTGGGGGGACAGTGGGGTCGGGGGTCACCCCATGGGCACTGCCAGGAGGGGGTGGCACAAAGGGGGGGTGGCAGGGGGGCAGGGGGGTTTGGGGATGGGGTATTTTGGGGTGGGGTGCCATGGCAACAGGATGCCCCAGTGGTTGGGTACCAGGGTGATGGGGGAGTTTTGTGAGGGGACCCCCCCAACACCTGGGTACCACAGTGGGGGGGGTTCCTCGGTGATGGGGTGCCCTGGTGATGGGGTGTCCCAGTTTTTGGGATGGGGTACCTCAGAGATGGGGTACCTTGGGGATGGGACCCCTCAGCACCTGGGCACCATAGTGGGGGATACTGGGGCAATGGGGTGCCACGGAAACAGGATGCCCCAGTTTTTGGGTACCTATGGGGATGGGCTACCTTGGGGATGGGACCCCTCAGCACCTGGGCACTGTGGTGAGAGGATGTCCTGGCAATGGGGTCACAGGGATGAAGGGGGGACAGCAGCCACAACAGGGCCAGGGGTCACAGTGAGGGACTCCCCTGTGCCAGGGCTACGAGCTGGGCACTGAAGTGACAGATTTGGGGAGTCCCCATGAGTTAGGGGCTGCTCACCCACCCCCCCCGGCAGGGAGGGACTCTGGGGCTGTGGTTTTGGGGAGGGGGCTGGGGGGGTCAGGGCCGCTCGCAGGGTCTTACCTCCCCGATGGCCATGGTGAAGCTGGCACTGCCACCCCTGTCACCCCCCTGTTGTCCTGACACACCCCAGCAGTGCCACCCCCTTGGCACAGGGCAGCCCTGAGGTGCTGAGGGTGGGGCAGGATTTTGGGAGGGGGCTATGAGGGGGGGGTCCTTGGAGCATCCCTGGGTGCCATGGCAACCCCCGGGACCCTTTGGGGTGTTGCCAGGACAACCAGAGATGAAAGGCTGGGATGAAAGGCCAGGGGGGAATGGGGGGGGGGGGTGTCACACATCTGGGATGAGAGTGGGGACAGGGCTGTCCCTGGCAGGGAGACCAGGATGGGTCACACACCTGGAACAAGAATTGGGGACAGGGGGGAGTGTCACACATCTGCCACTGTTCAGGGACAGAGGTGTCCTGGGGGGGGGGGGGTCACACACCTGGGACAAGAACTGGGGACAGGGGTGTCCCTGGGAGTGTCACACATCTGCCACTGTTCAGGGACAGGGGTGTCTTGGGGGTGTCACACACCTGGGACAATTCAGGGTATCCCGGGGTGGGGGGGGGGGGGGGGTCACACAGTTGCCACAAACTGGGGGACAATGGTGTCCCGGGGGTGTCACACACCCGGGACAAGCCCGGGGCCGGGTCTGACCCCACCGTGGGTGCGGTGGGAGGGATCCGGGGCCGGAGAGGGTTGGGGGAGGCCCAGCCCCGGTGCCCCCCCCGGGCCGTGGCTCTGCCGGCTCAGCAGCGGCCCCGCACGTGGGGTGAGTCAGCGGGCGAAGCCCTGGCTCAGCACGGGGGGGGCCCCGGCGCTGCTGAGCCCGGCAAAGCCAGAACAATCCACGGCCACAAAGGGCTGGGACAGCGCCGGGACACGCGGGGGGACACCAGGGGGACAGCCCTGGGGGGGATGTGGGGGGGTGTTTGGGGGGAATATGGGGGGGATATGTGGGGGACACCGGGGGCACGGCCCTGGAGGGGTGTGGGTTTTTAAGGGGGGGGACACCAGGGGGACAGCCCTGGGGGGGATGTAGGGCGGAATACGGGGGGATAGGGGGATATGTGGGGGACACTGGGGGGACAGCCCTGGAGGGGGGGTTTAGGGGGAATATGGGGGGGGGACATGCAGGGGGACAGCCCTGGGGGGGTTTATAGGAGGGGAATATGTGGGGGACACTGGTGGGATAGCCCTGGGGATGTGGGGGGTTTTGGGGAAATATGGGGGGATATGTGGGGGACACACAGGGGGATATGAGGGGGTACAGTGGGGAGGGGAGATGTGGGGGGAACAGCTGGGGGACATGTGGGGAACACCCTGTGGGGACAATTTGGGGATGCTGTGGTGACACAATGTG